>NC_080587.1:72685177-72987519 GCF_029962835.1 Magnolia sinica | reverse complement strand
ATGCGGCCCACCTGATGACGGGCCTACCCTGATCTCTGGGCGAAGGCACATGCACGGATTGAACACCTGGGATTCAATCCACACGTTTAACATTGGCACGTGGGGGCAATTGGTTTACATTCCAAAACAAAACCGAATGCAAAAGCACTAAAAAGACACTAAGAATATTATAAATGCCAAGGGTAGATGGGTTATAAAACTTCATCCAAGTTTTTCTGAGCCGTACATTTGTTCTGCAAACTGTGGGCCACCTGACCAGTATATCAACCTGATTCTTGGGCTAGGGCATAAATGTAGTGGTGCCATTCTGATGGATGGATTGCGTCTCGAACGTATGTGTGCCATGCTAGCACATGTGTAAGATGTCCATGAGCTTTATTGCACGTGTGGCTTAAGAAAGCTCTTCTAATTCTAGAAAAATAAATAAAACCAGGAAAAGAAAAAAGGGAAAAATGATAAGGAAAAGAAATTCTAACAGTTGGAGATGTGCTCAGCCCGCCATGAATTGAAATGCTGGTGTTTTCTAAAACCCACCTGTAGCTCTCTTTTTGCCCTACAAAAAGAAAAGCGGGCCCCACAAAGAGAACAGATACCTGCAGTCCTACAAAAGCTGCATAATAATAAATATATAAATAAAATTAGTATAATATAATCATCGTTTACAAACAGCTGAAGCAGATGTACTGCACCTCTCAAGAGCGCCCACAACATAACGAAGGAAAAACCGCTATTTACAACACAGGCATTACCGAACAAAGTCAATAACCTGATTCCAGCATGCGGCAATAAGGTAAATACCCGTAACGGAAACAACACAAAATAACCTGACCTGCAAGGGCGGCCCGCTAATCGAGCAGCCATATTCCACCTACAATTAATTAAGCTGACAGGCTACTGAAGATGCGCTTCAAACTGGGGCATACCGTCCGCAGCCTCCCCATGCCTGCACCATAAACCTGCTCGAAAGAGAAGAAAATTCAACAGAACAGATTTTAAATGTCTTGTACAACACAAGGAGAAGGGGGTTAGCTATCTTACCTTCGGGCATAATCGGATATCGAGGGTTTCCAGCATGCTGCAGTGTGATATAGCCGCTTCAACTTCTTCTTCTGCAATATTGCAAGACTGCAGATGCAAGGTGTAGGAGCAAAATCAGAGAGAGCAAAAGAATGGACATAGCTTTCAATGAATCCTTGTTAATTAAGCATGTTCAGTACTCAAATGCCCAGTCCACTACATGTTCACTACTCAAATGCCTGGTCTACTACATGTCACTATTCAAATGCCCGGCTTCGATTCTGGACAGAAATTTCTTTGTCATTGGGGGGGGGGGGGGAGATCATCTGTAGAAATGGAATGAAATTTGTAGACCTTACGAGGAAGGCAGAGCAGTGATTAGGAAGCTGGGGGTGACAAACTGCCCTGTTGGGGAAATAGTTGTGGAGATTTGAATACGAGGAAGGGAGGCTTTAGCGAGAGGTTATAGCTACTAAATACAGCACTTTGGAGGGGGGTCGGTGTGTGTGAAAAGCTCCTTCTACAAGGCTCCTGGTTTGTGGAAGGGATTCCCAAGATTGACAAACAAATTCATGGAAGGTGTCCAATTCTCGTGCAATGAAGGTAAAAGGATTAAATTTTGGGAGGATGTGTGGATAGGGGAAAGCAGGTTGTCTGAAGTCATTCCAAGATTAGCTAGTATTTCCACAGATCGGGACATGACTATTTTTATTTTTATTTTGAAAAGTCACTATATATATATATATATATATATATATATATATATATGGAGAGAGAGACAGAGAGAGAGAGAGAGAGAGAGAGAGAGAGATCCAAGGAGGATATCAACTACTAGACTCTAAGAAAAAGAAAATCAACATCCTTTAGACCCACTACATAAACAGCCCATTCGATCAATAGCCGCTTAGCCTTGCTGGCTATAACCGCTTCCGAGTTTGAAAAGTCCCTGAAGCATATAAGTGTGGGACATGACTATTGATCAGTGCTTCTTGATTATTGGAGGGGATATAAGTGCGGTTTCCTCCAGGCCTGAGGAGCTTATTGGACGATGAGGCAGAGGAGTTGGATCATCTTCAGGAGCGACTTCCCTGCTTCAAGCCATCTTTGGGTGGAACGGATTCCTTTATTTGGTCTCGTGATAAGTCTGGCTCACTCGTTCCACAAGCTGTTAAGCCATGCCCCTTTGGATGAAAGTAAAGGCATCATTTCCTTTGTTTGGTCCTTCCATGCTCCTCCCAAGGTGGAGGCATTGGCAAGGTTGGTGGGAAGAAACCAGATTCTTACTATAGATAATTTGAATAAAAGATTGCATGTAATCCCGAATGGCTGTGTTATGTGCATGAGGGGAGCGGAATCAGTGGACCATCTTTTCATCCACTGCTCTTTCACTCGTAACTTGTGGGAGAAATTTCTGGGGTTTTTTTATGCCGTAGGTCATGCCAAGGATGATTGAGGTTTTGTGTGTGTGTCTGTGTGTGTTTGAAAGAACTTGTAGGCATTTTCATAACAAAAGCAGGTCAGAAGTGTCCGTAAATAAGAGGATTAGAATGGATGTAATTGGATGGGTGTCATGTTCTAATGATATAGACCAAAGTGACTGGTCAATCTTGGCCAGTTGTACTTTAGTTTTGTGAGCCTTTGTGCTCTTTAATATAGTCGCTGCCTCTTTTTTACCTTTCTTTTTTTGAAGTTCACTTAAAGGAGAGATTGCAGAGATGATTCACAGCAAATATATAATTAGGGCTGTCAACGGGTCATGTTCAGGATGGGTCCTATAGTACTCATACCTGGCCTAAACAGATTCGGGTTTCATTCCTGAGGACCTGGATCTGATTGGGTTCAGGTACCCATCAGGTAACCATTGGGTTTTGGATCTAGGTTTTGAGTGGGGTTTGGGTCAAATAAATGCATTTACATAGTTGGGCCCACCTGGTGGGTATATTAGACACACAAGTGCCACTCTGACACGTATTCTGTGTAAACAGATATAGATGGGCTCTCTTACATGCGTGTGGCTTAGGAAACCTCCTTTTTTGCTAGTATAATCAACACATATTTAATGGTACTATCAAAACTAACTGGACCTGATTTAACCCACCCCTACGCGATTTAGCCAGGTCCAACTTTAGGGACTTGACCCAAGACTATACTTGATTTTAACCAGGTCGAGAAAGGTGAGACCTGAACCAGTCCCGATTTCTTAACGGGTCCAAAGAAAGGGATGCAATCTGTTTAAAATGGGATGGGTTGCAGCGAGTACCTACAGGTCCAGGTGCCTACTGACAGCTCTACATACATGGTTGTGTGTGATACAAGGCATTCATCAGACGGACACAGCTATGATCATTCCCTAGCCCAAAAATCAGGCAGGTCCACTCATCAGGTGAGCCACTTACACATGACAAAAGCAAATCGTTAGAAAGACCAACAGTGTGTGCATGACATACACGAGTGGCAAACCCAAGAGGAACAGCCTGATTTTCGGACCAGGGCATGTTCATGGTTGGATAACACCACCTGATGACTGGCCACCTGTACAGTGAAATTGCCTCTTAAATATCTTCTATAGCATGAATTGCCTCATTATTTCATCTTATGATATGGAGTTTTTATAACTGAGACCCCAAACCATGCTTTTCTGGTCAGCAATTTCTGACTGATAGAGATCTGTTGTCAGAATTTTGGAAAGACATCAAAAGATTTGTGCAATAGTACATGACTAAAACAGAGCTTTGCTAAGCGCACATGCCTGTGTAGCAAAGCTCATGTAGATCCCACAAATGTCCCAGCATGGCACGTATGTGAGATTCAATCCATCCATTAGGTTTGTCATGCTTTGGACATGTTTTCCCAAAAAGAAAATCCAATCACAAAGTGGGCCCTAATATTGGAAACAGGTGGATGGGCAAGAAAACTTCAATACGTTTGTTTTGCAAACTGTAGTCCACCGAATCAATGGATCAACTTGATTATTGGATTATAAAGTGGTGACCTTCTGATGGATATATTGGATCTTGGACCTATCATGTCATGCTAGCACATGTGGTGTATCGCAAGCTTTATTGCACACGCGTGGGCTTAGCAAAGCTCCTTAAACATATTGCAAAATTAAACATACTGCAGAATAACACGAGAAGAGGAATATTTGGAGATCTTGCAAGAGATTCAGAGGCTTGATGAAAAGAAGAGGAAGAGGAATTGGCGAATGAAGAAAGGGCATGGAGGGAAATTCACAGGGCAAAGCTTAACAAAAGGCTAAGGGAGGATGAAATAAAAGGGTGCAACAGTCAAAGGGCACTTTGGCTTAAGGTTGGTGACAAGAACACCAAATTCTTCCTTGCAATGCCTTAAAAAAAAAAATTTAAAAAAAATTTAAAAAAAAGAAGAAGAAGAAGAAGAAGAAAGTTGGAGAGTTTGAAGGACTATAGACCAATTAGCATTTTGGAAGGTCCTTGTAAGATTTTGGTGAAGATTTTGGCTTCAAGGTTTCGCTCAGTGCTAGTTGAAGTGATTTCCAAATCTCAAGAGGCATTTGCAGAGGGTTGTTAGATTGTGGATAATGCATTGATAGCCAATGAGGTCATTGATGCATACAACATGAAAGGAAGGAAAGGGGTGGTATGCAAATTGGACATTGAAAAAGTGTATGATCAGGATTGGGCGCACCTAGATTATGTGTTGGGTCATTTGGGATGTGGATCAAAATGGCAATTGGGGATTCAGATTTGTGTTAAAACAGCAAAATTCTCTGTTTTAGTAAATGGGTCCCCAAATGGCTTCTTTCATGCTTTGAGAGGCTTGCAGCAAGGCAATCCATTGTCCCCTTATTTGTGGTGGTGGTGGAGGCTTTCGGTGGGTTGTTTAATATAGGCATGGAGGTCGATTTAATTAAAGGCTTTAAAGATGGTAACTCTCACTTCCAAGTATCACACCTACAATATGCAGATGATATGTTGCTCATGTGTGATGCGGATGTATCTGAGGTGGATAACCTTCATATGATTATTGTATGTTTTGAACTTGTATCAGGTTTGAAGGTGAACTTGGGTAAAAGTGAAATCATGGGAGTAGATTTGTCGAGGGAAGAGGTGGGTTTGTTTGCCAAGACATTCGGTTGTAAAGAAGGTTCATTTCCGACAATTTATCTCGGGCTTCCTTTGTCCATAGGAAAGCCACCTAAGTACATGTGGGATAAAAGTAATTGAAAGATTTGTTAGGGTTATCTGGTAGGAAGAATAGACACTTGTCATTGGGCAGGAGGCTAGCATTAATTAAAGCGGCAATGTCCAACTTACCAGTCTACTATATGTCCTTGTTCAAATGCCTGAAGGCGATGGCAGATAGGCTCAAAAGAATTAGGAGAGATTTCTTATGGAGGAGGGCAGAAGATAAACATAAGTTTCATCTCATGAAATGGGAGAATGTGGGTAAGCCATGGGGTCAAGGGGGGTGCGGAGATTTGGGGTTGAGGAGGGTAGCTTATGGTGAGAAGTTGTAAGTAGAAAGTATGGTATACAAGAAGATTCAAGGTGGATTAAGGCCTCATCTCTTTAGAAAGAGATGGCCTCTTTAAAAGATAAAAATCTTGGATAAGGAGTGGGTTTTTCATTGGGTAATGGGGAGGAAATTAGATTTGGGAAAATATTTGGTTAGGGGATCAAAATTTGAGGGAGAGGTTCCCCTGGTTAGCAGGTACTGCCCAAGAGATGAATATAGTGGTGGCAAGATGTTTTTCGATCCACGGCGACTCCGTTGTATGGGCTCCTCCTTACAGGAGGAATTTATATGAGGATGAGGTGGAGGAGCTTCTGAGATTATTGGACTTGTTAAGTAAGGTTCGCCCAATGATCTCGCAAAGTGATTCGATGAGGTGGAGTCGGGACATTTTTCAGTTAAATATGCCTACCAAAGATTCAAAGGTGGGTCAAATGTCTTGAGGTTAGCCATACAACATATGTTTGGAGATATGGAGTTCCACCGCATGGTTAGTGGGAAGGAACAAGGTGCTTATGGTCGACAACTTATGCAAGAGAGATGATTCTTCCAAATGTATGTCTTCAGTGTTACAAAGTTGAAGAATCGGTGAATCACCTTCTCATTCATTGCAAGTTTGCGACGAAGATCTGGATGGAGTTCATTGGTAAGCTTGGGTTCCATCAGGTAATGCCAGGCTCCATTGAAGTATTTTTCAGGGGGGGGGGGGGGGGGTGGGGGTTAAGAAAGTATGGCGTCTCTGTCTCCCTGTGGAATATAGGTTCTGTGGCTGGAAAGTAATAGTCGCTGCTTTCGAGTTTCGAAATTGGAAAATCTTCCTTGGAAGTTTGCAAAATGGCCAAGGAGCTGGTTACGGAATGGGCAATCGAAGCAAGGATTATTGTGGTTGATTGGTTTTCTATTATCTGGATAGAATTGTAATTGTTGTGTTTGTCTTTTCTGTTCTTGGTTGGCTGTATACTTTAGGCTCTGGCCTTTAATCAATAAAATTGTCAATGTTAAAAATAATTTTTTTTTATTTTTATTTTTATAAAAAAAAACATAGAGCAATTCAAAGTTATAGTTCGACATGTGAACAAATAGCAGCCATTCCATGGGGAGAAAAAAATCCAAGCACTCCAATCCAACTACAGTATCTTCCTCCAATCTGTAAAACAATATCCAGAAACTTGACAGCAGATTTCTTACCTGAAGGGAGAGGCTGGTCAATCTAGGACAATCGAGCTTTAAGATCTCCAAGGAGCAACAATTGCTTAGGAAAAGGTGGGGGAGAGTCAGCAGACATCAGAAAACATGAAACAATGGGGAAAAAACCACAAGCAAAACAAAACTAAAGAGTATAACTCAAAGGAGAACACAAACCTCAAATTGAGAAAGCTGAGATTAAAGCAGGCGAGATCCACTTCCTTCAAATTAGCAGACAAAGAGAGGTTTAACGAAGACAGATGGAAACAGCGAGCCATTGGAGGAATCACTACTTTTTTAATGTTCTGGCACCCGACACAGTTGAGGTTCTGAAGCAAACGGTCAGGATGCTCAATCAAGTCGTGGTCATTTGGTAAAGACATGCACCCAGGTGAAATGTTGTCGCTTGATGACTCAGAAAAAGTTGCACGACTTGAACACCAATTGAGGTCGTGCATGTTAATGCAGCCATTCAAGCTCACATGAGTGAGATGTGTGCAGCAAGTAAGAAGCTCCTCTATGGCAGACTGGCAGATGGTCCCATATGATAAATCCAACTCACAGAGTGCCGGGAGTGCACCTTCTTTATAAAGGGAATCCAAAGAAGAGTTAGAGAGGTACTTGCACGCCTGCAATTTCAAAACCTGTCAAAAGACATGGTCAGAGACTCATAATTCAAATAGTACACATCCAGAGGTACATGCGAACATAGCACTGTGACAGTTCAGTGAAGCGCATGTGAAGACTTCTTCTAGGGGCTGTTTAGGGTGATGGATTTGGAGTAGGGATTTGTAACATCAGCGGATTTCAAAGCTCCCCCTTTTTTCTGTTGGGAGGATTTGCCAATATAGACCTCCATAAATCCATGGTTTGGCGCAAATCCAGGTCCCCACAATAACTAAACACTTGGCAAATCCTCAAAATGAGAGACCTTTTATAAACCAAAAAGGTAATTTCTTTGCAACCAATGCTCTCCAAATTCATGGATTTGTCATTTAGTTCCCAAACAGTGGACTTCCGAATTTGCCAAATCCAAATCCATGAATGACAAAGTTCATGGATTTATCAAACTCATGTTCCCATTTCCTTGACCCCCAACAGGGCTTTAATGGACTCACTGGACTTCCCAAATTCTCAAGATATTCTCAAGATATGGGCATCGAGCAAGGAAAGGATCAGGTTTGGTGGACCCCAAATTCTTAGGATAAGACTGCAGCAAGGATTGCTTACAACTCATATAAGTATAATCAGGTTTTAAAAAATCCGACAAAAAAATATTCACGAGTACTGTTCAAAGTCACAGTTAAATAATAATTGCTGGAAAAATATATGAAGCATAGATTTTAGGATAATGGTGGGGCAAAGATACAGGACAACTCATAAGTTGAAATATTCCCTTCACAAGTTAGACTTGATGCCTTTCACAAAAAATAAATTATACATATTGAAAAAAAAAAAAAAATGCATATATGTGGGAAAAATAGAGATTTTCAAATGGTGGCAGTGGTGGTGGTGCACAAGTAACAGTGTCCGGAGACTTACCTTTAACTGCAAACAAGATTCAAAAACAGGCTGCAAGTTCATCAAGAAAGTGTATGATAAATCAAGGTAGGTCAAATTTGGAAGCCGACGCAAAGAGGAGAGCCCATCAGGGCCAATAGACGGGCATGACATCAAAATTAGTGACTCGATATATGGGCATGAAGCAGTTGTGGCAGCCAAGCAATCATCCGTAAGCTGGCTGTATAAGCAAACATAATTGTCAGCCTGGGTACAAGAAATGAAGAAAATGATGTGAAATACAGGAGTTGAAAATATCACCTGCAAAAGGAAGCATCCAGAGATGTCAGGCAAGGACATATGATGGATGCTTGGGACAAAACACCACAACCCTTCAGCTCCAGACATGACATTTGTGGCGCTACAATCTGCAGGCTACTCAACTTGGGGCATATCCCCAGATTAAGTGACCGAAGACCGACCTACACAAAAAAGCTTCTTCAGTTTAGAATGAGCCACGTAAGATCCCCAATGCATTAACATTGTCTAAAGCAGCATTCAAAAGTATTGGACTTAGTGGCATTCTAAACTCGCAATTGTTGGTATTTTGAAATACACATGCAGATGGTGCAATTTTTCCAACAATTTCCAATATATGAAATTAACAGCATATTCAATACACTAAATTTATAAAATAAAAAAATAAAAAATAAAAAAAGCATATTCAATACACTGGCAACGATGGAGGGGTCTTCGTGGGAAGATCCATCATCACAATACAAAAGGGAAAATTCTTATGCATGCCCCACAGGTCACATGGTGTGATGGTCTTATTTTGCTGTCCCAGGTAGTAGACTTGAAATTGCATACTACTGATTGGATTGATCTGGATGTTTCAGGGCCAAGTAGAATATGTCCCCGAATTGGACTGACATGCTTTCTTGAGTAGAACCGTCCTACTATGATCTGGAGCTCTTGGAAAATGGAAACCAGACCAAGCAGAATTCCATTTCCACACTTTTCATGCCCCAAATATCAACTGGATAAAAACGGAGGTAAGATCCCATTCTTATCTGCATCCCAACCAACACTAGTGGCTCACGTACCGAACATGTGTCATACATACAAGAATGTCAATCCAGGCCATCCATGCCAATGGCCCAGTGTGGACGGAGCACAGGCAGAAAATCACACTTACCATTCAATTGGGGACCATCTCATTGGAAGGAAAAAATCTTACAATAGTCCAAACCCAATGTCTGGTATCAAATGGTTATGATTGTTTGATCAGTGTGATTTTGGGCTACGCTTCATCAAGATGGGGCTTACAATTTGGACAACTTCAATTCATGTACATGTATGGTTGATGGCTCACCACCAGTGTTGTCATTATCGTACGATTCGTATCAATCGTATGGTCGAATCATAATTTGAAGTGAATCGTATGATTCAGATATGGATCGTACAATTAAAACATGAATCGTAAAATTCGATAATGCACTCGCAAAACCGGAAATGCCCGGTCAAAATATCAAAAAAAAAAAAAAAAAAAGTTCTTCTTTTTTTCTTTTTTGCATTAGGAATTTCTGTTTTAAAGTGTATTTAGGCCCCACCCTCATTAGAAAAGCATATCTTTTGCAATAGGTAAGAATACATGTAAAATATTTAGTTATTCCTCTCTATTTCATTTCTTTCATATATTGGTAAAAATATGGATTTTTCGGAAAAGAAAAATAGAATATTTCAATTTTTTTTCAGCTTCTCCAAGACCGCAAAGGGGAAGCATGTTCAAGACATAGTTTTGGTCGATGTAAATTTTTGGTCATTTATCAAGTTTTACTTGAAGATCCATCGCCCATTGGTCAAGGTGCTACAACTAGTTGATTTAGACGAGAGGCCAGCTATAGGATATATTTATGAAGCGATGGATCGAGCGAAAGATGCTACAGCAAAAAACTTGGGAGAGAATGGAGATGAGTGTCCATTCGGCTATATGAAAAAATGTGGGTGAAGAAGCAATATTCGGCTATATGAAAAATTATATAGCAACAGCGGAATCTTTAGTTGAATAGGCCCTTACATGCAGCAGCTTGTTTCTTAAATCCTAGATTTTAGTATGATGACAATTTTCATCCAGACTTGGAGATTAAAACCGGGCTATATGATTGTATTGAAAGAATGGTCCCTTATCCAAGGCAAAGGGTCATCATTGATGAGCAAATGGATAAGTTCAAAAAAGCCCTATGATTTATTTGAAAGAGAGACAGAAAAATTAACTAGAACAACAAAGCAACCAGTAATTTTACTTGCAATTATTTTGCTTCAAGTTTGATTGTGTGCCTATTGTTTATATAAATTATATATGATTGTGTTTTAGGTCTATGGTGGGAGAGTTATGAAGATTAGTGTCCAGAATTGCAGAAGTTGACTATTCGTATTTTAAGTTTGACATATAGTGTTACTGGAGCACTTTTGAGCAAGTGAGACATTATTGAATTCATTAATCAACTTATGAATTCACCATGTAGACTGTAGTGAACAATAGCCTTATATTATTACATTCATGGGCTTGCAGATACATTCAAAGAAGAGGAATTAGACTTGAGCAACAGAGATTGAATGCACCCGTCTTCGTAAACTATAATCTCTAGCTCGAAGTCTGTTATGCAAAGAGAGAAATGACCAAGGGTTTGATCCTATACGCTTATCAGATATGAAATCTAATGATGAATGGATCAGGGAGAAAGAAGATCCTGCACTTCCTACAGATAACAACACCTAGATGGACATGGGTGAATGCTTTGTTGAAGGCTTGGAGGATGTGCAAGGTGTAGGCGGATCCACATCAAGACCAGATGGGCAACTTCGTATGACTTGTATTCGTATTGTTTAGTCTTGTAGGCTTATAATTATAAACTAATAGTCTTATATTATAATGAATTTTGCAACAAATATTTTGCGGTTCCTAGAAAACTTGCTATTCGAAGCAAGGCGAAGGAAAAAAGCAAAAATGATAGAAGCAGATGAGGAAGATGAGTTTATTTCAACATCAAATTCTGAAGATGAAGATGATGTTGATAATGTTGACCTCATTGGTGATGAGGATGATGATGATGGCACAGCCAATGAAGAATAGATTTGTTTGGACTTTTTTTCCCCTTTTGAATTATAGAAACAAGTGAATAGAAAATACATGTAAATTATGCAAGTAAATTAGGACGGGGAAAATGTTATTCTTTGAAACAAATAGAAAACTTACATATATATGGGATGGGAAAAGAGACTCATAATGCATGGCTTCAGGAATGCATGGAAAAAGAACCAAAAGTTTGACATGCATGCATGCCTTTTGAATGGCATAGAAAGTTGTATTTTGTTTTCAAAATTTATAGTCTGCATTGGGAACTCAATCTTGTTAACTAGTCATCAAGTGTGTTTACAAGGAGTTGGTGTAATTGGTCTAAGGGCACATTTGCAATGAGATAAATTCCCATTTGAGTTAAAATTAATTTTTTTTTGAACTCAAAACGGAATTTATTAATATTGCAGATGGGTCCTTTTTGCATAGACCAATTACACCAGCACTCACAAAGAGTTTGCTGTAAACAACATAATCATCGTTAAATTAATGATATATCTTACAGTAGATAGAAAAGCATGAAGTTAATCCACTTACAGGGCAAAAGGAGGCTCTTTCAAGATGATCACAACCATCCAAATGAACTTGCTCAAGATTAGGACATGCAAGTTCAAGAGAGGTCATTGCACGACAACCAACGAGTGAGAGACTGACCAAAGAAGTGCTATGGAATCCCACCATCATCAAACTCTGAACAAAGATGGCCACTCTCAGTTAGGAAAAGCAACTCCAGTTTGCACATATTAAAAAACAATAATTCATTGAATTAACCAAAAAAAAATGCATATTAACAAATGATAGGATTTAACAGGTAACAAAATCAGATGGCAGAACAATCTAAACACCGTCAGAAAGCAACACTTCCTCCCATTTGAATCAGAGACACTAAGCAATATTTCCCTAACAATATAATCATGTTAAAATGTTTCTCTAGCAACATAGCAAGCTGTGTCTGTAGCCCAAATGGTACACTTCAATCTCAATGCCTAGTCGTTTTGAAGCTCAATGTCCCAGTGCATGTAGAGTTTATGCCTCCGGGGGAGATTCCTAATCCTTCACCCATACTGAAGCATCCAAGTATCCAACTCAGGTATTCTAGTATTTCAAAGGATCCAAGTATCATAGGCAACAACATTTACCACGAGTCTTCTCTTTCTACAAGACAACATGCAATTTCCACTTCTTCTTGGACCAATTCAACAAAGAGTGAATGCCATGTGGTTGCATAAACACATTGTATCTCCATAAAGCCTCCATTTTGGCAAAAAAAAAAAAAAGGAGACTTGAAAGAATTCCGAAATATTCACTTTCAAATCTTAAATAAATAAACCATCACAGATAAGAGCATTTAGAAACCCTGGATACCGGATATGAACAGAAACTAATTCACAGATTTAAAACTATGCAGATTGATTGCAAAGGATTGCAAGAATGTTCAAAAAAAATCGCAACGGATTGCAAGAATGGTGGGCCATCGAACCTAATTAGCAACTTAAGCACGACTTGCACAAACACACATATATGCAAGCAGCTGACTTTGTCTTGGAAGGCTACAAAACTCTGACTAACACCTAAAAGAGAGATGAACTAAGAGGATATAATAAGGAGACCATAGTGAGTGCCTGTCTCCCAACTTCCAACCTAGCAAAAGGAGAAATGGGCTTCTAAGAAGTATAGAATCTATACGCTCTCAGAAAGACAGGGCAACAGCTTCCAAGGCACCGAATTTACACCAAAAAACCATTGAAAATATGATTGAAATGTCCCTCAATAACTAGTTGCTCGGACAACGAGGCCAAAAGTAGACAATTAGCTAATCACCTAGGCCAAAATTTTATAAAATCAAAGATTTGTATTAATACTTGGGGACAGACCAAAAAGAGTTGACCGAGGAAGTTCTAAGTGGGACAGTGAGTAAATGTCACTCAAAACCCACTTCTGAAACTCCAGGCAACAACCCTCTTACGCATCTAACCCCATAAAGGTGCCTTTTGAACAATCTTTGACACAAGCATCAGCACACTTTTCAAAGTTTAGCCATTCACCCCAAGGGCTTTGCCACATCTACCCTATCCCTCAACTTCAAATATAAACATGGATGCTTCAAAAGCACTGACATCTATGGGAAAATAAACATAAATGAACTTAGAGGAAGATATACATGATCAAAAGTGCAGATATATACAACCAGTACTTAAGTTTCTCCAGATGAGGGAGGGGAGAGGGGGAGTATATTCTGCAAAGTATATTTGAATTTCAATGGTAACCAGAAAATAGCACATGATAAAACAAACACAACACCGTAAAAGAAAAAGATTCATACATCGCAGTTGTCGAGAACCAATGACCTAAGCATCGGACAACCTCCACCATCACTAAAAACTTCACAAATGGAATTCGTCAAAGATTCACACTCAGTAAGGTCCACTTCTTCCAAGCTAATGCATTGCAATAACACAGTTACCAAACTTTCCTGCTTTTGCAGCACCAATTTCTGCATGACAAACAAAAAATTCTCCTTTAGTTTTTCCATTATTTATAGAATATAGAAGTGAAATAACAAGGAAGACTGACTCATTTGAAGAAAGACAGACCCGAAGCGAGTTTGATGTGATGTTGATGCGGTGGAGTGCAGGGCAATTAGAAATGGTTATAGATGAAAGCATAGGACTTCGCAAATTTAAATCAACGAATCTACAGAAAGAAGAAGCATGCTATCATAATTCAGCAATTGTTCATAAGATGTAACTGGATGATGAAAGACAGGTACAATGAGCGATACTTGCGGCAATGTACAAGACTGATGTTTTGCAAGCGTGGGAGATCCAAGGAGACCGAAGTCAATAAGCCACAGCAATCGAGCACTAACTCCTGCAATCAGTCTCATGATTCTCAACAAAATGAAAACTTGCAGAAAGCTGAAAAAAGAAAACATAGAAAGAGGCAAATTTTGAGGTGCAAAAAGCAAGTTCAGACCTCCAGCATAGAACAATGGGATATAGCAGCCATTGAAGCCGAAGTTATACCCTCACACGTATGAAGCTTTAGATCTGTCAACATTGGCAGTCTTACAGACTTCCAGCAGAGTAACGTAACCATGTAAGCTGAAGACCAAGCAAATGAATCAGTACAACAATGAAAGATCAAAAATAGATAGGACTGACCTCAAGCGAGATGTTAGGACAGTATGATGCATCAAGAACACGAAGATAGAGACAAGAAAGGGCTATTTCACGTAGTGTTTCATCACTGACACATGAACAATTGGACACATCTAACGATGCCAGTAGAGGGCAGGATGTTGCTGCTGAGCGAATTCCATTGTCTGAGAGCTTGTGGCAGGCAGCTATATCCAACACATGTAATAGGGGACAATTAAGGATTGCATGTGTCATGTTACTGCGCTTTAGCGACAAAGTTTCAAGTTCTGGGCACCTGCAAATTACTGTAGTTCAGCACAGAACTTGGCAGTATGCATAAAAGTTGCAACAATACCAGGCATAATTCAGGCATCCGAACATAACAAGGTTTTTACCTGACTGAGATACGAAGCACACGGCACCTTATAATATGAAGATGACGCAACCTGTCATGGTTCATAGGTATCTCCTGAACACCACTACCAAGAGATGCATCACTAATACTCAAAAAGTTCAATGCTCGACAATCGGCTAAGGAATGGAAAAAAGCATCGCCCAACTGCCCTTTACCCAAGATTAAGGTCTCAATATTCCTGGAGATCAAGCAGCTATATAAGCAACATTTAAAGGAAAATTACTTGGACGGAGATGAGATTTTTTTAAAAAATGCAGTTACCTTAGAGATGACAATGCTTCCGTAGCAAGCACGTCAACAGCAGGAGCACCCAAAATATTTACCTCAGTAGCATTCGGGTACCGGTGGCACATCTCTGCAACTGCAGAAGCAACGAACTAGTAAACATTTTCGATCCAGCAAAAGGATCTCCAAAGATTTAGGTTTCAAAAAATGCTTTGCATTCCCTTTAAGGCATATGCAGATGTTTGTACGTGATTAGGAGGGGATTATTGAGGAGGCATGTGAGGGGAGTGTCAGGCAATGACAACTTGCATGGACTCAATGGGTTTTCCAATGATGTCTAGCAGGGACTCACTGGCTCAGATATCAGAGAATTAGAGGGGGGTTCGCTCAAGGAGAGGGAAAGGGTTCTTCTATGAAGAGGGACAAATGTTTTGCTTTTACCAGACCTGTTGGCAGCAAATGAACAACAGAAGCCAAGTTCATAGCATTGTGGAAAATGGTTGGCCAAATTCCAAGGCATGCTAAGGATTGAATGATATTCCGAAAGTTATTGAGTGGTTAGAAGGAGCTATCTCCCTCTGTGGTGGGTTGTGCCATATCGCATTCATGACCACCTTCGATCTTGGGAAGTTGGAGGTGCGGGAAATCAGGGAAAGAAGAGATGGAAACTTGCTTTCCTGGCTGAGTGTTGGTCCCTTTGACTTTAAAGGAATAGCCGCTTCTTTGGGGATAATTCTTCTTCCATGGGGGACCCTTTGTATGGTGACTAATTGTATTAAGGAATGGGCTCTTTAAGGTCCTTTGGTTGGGGTTTCAGAGTTCAGGAATTCTTTTGTAGGAGTGTTGTCGGGCTTTCTTTTCTCTTTCCTGTTTTGTTCCTTGGTTTCTGTGTCCTGTTTGTTTCTTTTTCTGTTAATATAATTTCCTCTTTCAAAAAAAAAATTTTAAAAATCTCCCTGTGGTAGCCCTAAGTAATTTTTTCCTAGATGGAATGCAGCATATCTTTCTTTTTGGCATGGAGGAAGGCCTCCTGGATGAAAAACTCATAAGCTTCAGGTACAACGTGGTTGTTTAACACTGTACTATCCAGTGCCACACCCCACATATGCAGTTTGTTTTAGAGTGCCATTGTTAGAACTGACCCTGTAACTTCTTTTCTTTTAATATATTTAGCTTTCAATTAATAAAGAAGTTCTTTGGAGTGAATTATCTTAAACAAGAGGGAGGTAGAAGTAGAAGACATACACTGAAATGAGGAGATATTCCGATTTTCAAAATTCAAACACCTCCAAAAATCTTCATGTGCACTAGCTGCTCGCCATTGTCTACAGACCCTCGCAGCTCGACAAAGATCTATTTGGACCAAGAACGAGAAAACCTGCAATTAAATTGATATAAATCAACAAGCCAAATACAGCATAAAGAGCCAAATAACAATAACATCCTTTATGAGATGAGCATGTTCTTACCATGTGCAACAAATCATCTGTCAGATCCATCCTGACCTCTAGATCTTCAATTTTCGAAATATTCGAGCCATCTCCATCATCGTCCTCTCCACCATTGGCATCAGTAGGGTTTCTGCCACCAACATCATTTGATACTGAGCTAAGGTTGAGGACCATCTCATTTTCAGATGGAACAGACGAACCCTGAGAAATACTATTGTGTCCATCGACAGCAGAAGTGGAAGCATCAGCACCTGAAGCCATAACAGCATAATGGCATGCCCTGCAAAAAAGCAAAAGCAATTGATAGTGCCCTAGAAAGAAACAAAAAATACATATATATATCGTGTGAAAGCATTAAGATAAGTGTTCAACAAAGTTCTTAATCTAAGCGCCAACTTTACATGTGCTCTCAACCTCAAGTACATACAGTACATATGTGTGTGCTCCTCTAATTGATTCATTTGTTACTTATATTCACACAACTTAATAACAAATGAATCCTTTAGATCATACCTATCAAGTTTCGTGTTTGTGTTGTGAGCACATGCACACCAAGCTTAATAAATTTGTGTGTGAGCATGCACTCCAATGGATTCATTACTTAATGAGTTTGAGCATGCGTACGTGTTGCCATGGGTTCATTAGTAAGTATGTAAAACATACTTTTAGTTATCCTTTTGAAAAAAAAAAAAAAAAGTTCATTACTTGTGTGTGTGCATGTGAGTGGGGGCATTGCAATCACACGCACAAGTGAGTGCATATGGGTGGGTGATCCGCAAGCTCATGTATGGGTGTGTGCATGTAAGTATATAAATCAAGCACTAAATTGCTAAATGGTAACAGCAACATGCGTGTACATGCACGCATGTGCATGTGGGTATGTGTATAATACTTGTTGTTCGAAATATCGGGTATCGCACCCTTGGGATATGGAAATATCGTGGAAACATAAGAAAAATGTCGCATGTATCACATAATGTATCTTGATCCAAGGGAAATATTGGGAAGCTTTAGGAAATTGTGGATTTTTTAGTGGAACTTCAGGAGATGTTAAAAGACACATGATTACACACTTAGAACTCAAAACATTACCAAAAAAAAATGTGCATGTCAGGCAGGTTGCCAGTCATTGAGCTTTGCCAAGCAATCATGATAAGAATAGCCGATCCGTAAATAGTTGGGACAAGGCATGGCAATGATGAATGATGATGAGTTTTCCATTGTGTAGGGAACAAAATCTATGCTATCATATCCAAAAGCAGAGTTTATATCATTCAAACGTCATAAAATTATTAAATAAATACAACCAAACACTAAAAAGAACCAAAAATATACTTCAGCCTTAAATCTAAATACAGTTGCAAGGCGGATTGAAGTTGCCATCCCTATCTATACCAAAGCTGTCTCCCCTATCTATACCAAGGCAATTATAATGCTGATGCTCCAGAACTACTATAATGTGCCAACTCATGATATAATGATTCCATGTCATGAATCTCTAACATATTGACAGTAATCATCCTCAGCAATGTGCACCAGTATACGCATCAGTGGATACCGAGTCATTACCATAACTATCACTTTTGCTCCCAGTGGCGCTAGTTGTAGTTGCAGCTGTGGTTTGGCTAGGCACCTTTACATCCATAGATGTATCCTTGATACATCTACCAGAGCCATACCTATGCCTGTATCTATCGGCATACTCGTGACTGTAACCATAACCGGATGACAGCGAATGGCTGTCATTGTTGTTGAAATCCTCAACTCGTAGCCAAACGAAGTGGACCCATATCCATGACGCAGTATTGAAGTGGAGACTCTTGCAACATGACAAATAGTGACTTGGTTGTAGGATTTTTGTGAAATGCAGCAGAATTTTAAGGTTATTTCAAAATTCCAGATTTAGTGATTACCCCTAAAGATCCTTGTCTTTGATACCTTTAAAAAAAAAAAAAAAAAAATCCCCACCCTTGATTTCATGTGCCGAACATGTGGTGGACCATCATTTCATCATCAAGTGAGACCAAAGCACTTTTAACAGTCAAAACAAAAGTAACAGTTAAAAACACTCATGAAGCCTTTTAAAACCTTTTAGGTGTAGGGCCTAGTAGAAAAACCACTTAATGAACCTTTAATCTTTCAAATCTAGGCCATAAACAAGTCCCTAGGAAACCTGTGGATCCATTGTTGGCCCATGCAAGATCAACAAACCTTGATAAATGCATTGAGCCGCACCCACACATTGACCTTGTAAAGCAAGCCAATGCACATAGAATCAAAACCTTGGCTCACATCCTCAACTTTTAAGGATTAATTAGATTCCAATACACCCTTAAGTCTATCATGGTCCAAGCCAATGAGCCCCCAGACTAGTGACTTCACCTTCGATCCACCAATGCAAGTGCCCAAAGGTTCAAACCAGGATCACGTATCCGTGGCACCCTCACAGCACCCACACGAGTAAGGCCAAGGCATACCAACTCGAAGTCACGCCCAATGACGAAGACTTTCCATCCTGACTCACGTTAGTCCCCTCACACAAAATGACCATATCCATCATCATGTGATGATAATAAACCACGCGACTATCCTTAAAACCTGTTAGATGGTCATGGTATACAGGGTACAAACATCCATAGACCTCGCCATAATGCGCAATCTCAATTTCCCAAAGATATATATATATATATTCATGTAGTTTAAGGTACTTCCACGTTTTAATTATGGCAGAGCATTCTGCCCATCTAGGATCCTTGGTCATCATGATCTACAACTAAAATCATAACTATCACGTCCACATGGCCAGTGGATGAGGATCGCATTGGTCCCCAATTTTCTAGGGCACAACTCCAACGTTCAGCTCTCTAGCTCATGGACATGCAATTGTGGGGTGAGCACCATGGTAAGGGTCCTCAATGGTGTCAGCAAATTGCCTCTCCATAGTGAATGAATTAAGAGGCTTCTAACTCGAACTCTACCTATGAACATCATCATCAATACCATCATCTCCATTGCCATATGGGGATGAAGTCTAATTAGCATTCTTTAAATCGCTCAAGTGCATGCAAATGATGTGCCATGCAACATTTATGCCTCACCCCCCACATTTTGGGCCCATGGGGTTCCTACTCCTCATCAACGTGTCAAACAAGTTATCTTGAGGGGTCCTTCTCTTGCTCGGGTGGTCACCATTGCTTTAGCCCCAACTTTATCTATATCAATGACCATCTATGTTGTAGTTGCTACCATCCTAGGATCAAGGTGTCGATCTACCTCGTTCAAGTGAGCCACTTAACCCACCAGAAAAGTGGGCACTTGACCTCCTCATCAATAGCATCCCTATGATGGCCATCAATTCCAAAGGTGGTCACGCCTTGCTCATTACCTTTGCTACCCACTGCTACCTCAATGGCAACTTCATGATGCAATCGCATAAGATAAGCTTTTGGAGCTTTGTGTATCCTAGCATGTTTCTTTTCTTCATATTGATGAGAACCAACGTGCTTTAGTTTCACTCGTGTGGCTATGACTTCAAGCTAGTACATGGACCATCAACAGTTGTAGTGTTGGGCAATTAATTTCATACTTAGGCTACCACTCACCTATCAATTTTTCCTGTATGTTTGTGGTCACTAATACAAGTGCTTAGTAACAAATTAGTAAATTAACTTTTACGCATATCCAATAAACTCGTCACATGGCATCATCATCATCCTTGATGCCACTGTAGCACACCGCTCCTCTCTACATGCAACATCAAAACTCAGCACATCCCTGATAGGCGCTTTCACCTCATTTAGAATATTAGGGCAGTCCTTTACATTACAATACCCCCCTTAGCCAATGCTCCACCAACTGGGATACTCCACCACTCTAAATATTACACTAGTTAAATATGGATCCATATTTATTTCCATCAAAAAAGGATTTACATCCGATGTCAAGCCGCCTTCCTCTTAACATTTAGAGCAAGGGAAGACAATAAGAGTGCTAGAAATAATAATCAATATCGTGTTTAAAATTGTCTTTTCATAATTATTTTCATCAACATCAAAGCCTCATCCAACTAACGGGAGTTCAGCATTTTTATAATTATTTAATTAAATTAAATATGTTGGTGCAATCTAGTTAGTCAATGAGATCTCAAAATCTGGATCACAAAGAATTGGACAAGAGTACACCCACAAGAATATTTGAGTAGAGAATGAGAAATAGCTTTATTGATATCAACCTTCTTCTCTTAAAACACTGGAGAAAACTCACTAACTAGAAAATTTGGAATGACTACCTCCTAACCCCAGCAGACCCTAAAGACAATCCCTACAAATCTTTATTGTAAAACCCCCAACTATTAAATTGATTTCAAATCAATCTAATCTACCTACTATAGCAACAAGCCTAATAATATTAAAAGCAAATCTAGGAAATAATCATCAAAATCTTCAATCACATCTTTATATCAGCGTCCATATCTTCCACAAATAGTAAATTGCAGTTCTTGATATGTAGGCCCTAAATCTAGCAACATACAAATACAATCCAAAATCAACACATGTTCGCCCCTATGGTGGGCCATGGACCTGCATCATACACTCAAATGAGTAGAATGGTGGAGTACGATTCATGTATCTGATCCAAATTAATTGGGATAAGGCTGATGATGATGATGATGATGAAGAATTAAAATTTTCAAGTGATCAATATTTTTAGCAATACAAATATGTAATCTCTCAAAAAAAAAAAAAAAAAACAAATATGTAAGGGTATCCACATTACATATCTACAATATAGCAGCCAATAAGAATTTCTCTCTTTCTTTAACTTTTTAATAGAATTTATTTTTCATTAAACTTTGTTTTTAAATGAACTAATTCCTTTTGAAAATAATAGTGCTCAGATATTGAATAGAAATATGTTATTACTCATTGCATCTATCTATTTTTTTTAAGTGTTGTTTTTAATTATTTTACAAATAATTCTTTTCCAAAAAAATTAAAAAATGAAAGTGTGGCCAATCTGTAGGTCAGCACGCACACATCATCATCATCGAAGAATTTTCCCAACTAATTGGGGTCAGCCGGTTGGCTATGCACATATCATGCTCATGCATGTTCAACCTACGAACATCAACATATTTTTTTTCCACAAACATTCTGATTTTAAAGAGTGAAAAGAGAATTTCTTCCACTGCATAGAGTAGCTAAATAAACACATATAGCATCTTGTTATTAAAAGGATTGAAAGCAAGACGCAAGGAAGAGTAGATACCAACTATAGGGGGCCGCATTGCTCATAAAATGACCCTCTAATATACCACTTCATGTCCTTATTTCAGCAGCTGGTGAACTAGATTTGATGGTTGGAAAGACTACAAAGAGATTTCCTCAGGCAAGGTTTAGAAAATAAGCACAAATTTCAGCTAGTGGAATGGGAGAAGGTCTGTAAGTCTCAAAAACAGAGAAGTGGAGGGTTAAAGATTTGAAGTTCGTGAATTTAGCTCTTAAAAGTAAATGTTTGTGGATATACATGGAAGAATATGATAGTCTACGAAATAAAGTGAATGCTTGCAAATAAAGTGAAGAACAAGCACATCAAGGCCACGAAAAGCAGTTTTTTTACAGTTGAGAATCATTTCTCCAAATGGACGGTTTATAGTTTTTGGAAGGGTGAATGTATAAAATTTTGGAAGAATATGCCGTGTAGGGAAAAGCTGTTATATCAAGAATTCACTAGATTGTAAAGGATGACACCTGTAAAATAAATTAAGCTCAGTCAATGTTACAAAACCTCAGGCAGCAAAGTAAGCATGGACTTGAGGGACGGGGAGACAGCTAAACTCATGGAAATCTTGTTAGAGTTGGAAAGGGTGACACCAAACCTGATCATGCGAGACAAAAAGAGATGAAGCCTCTGTATTAGCGGACAGTTTTTCAGCAAAATCACCCTGTAACTCATTTTGGCAGAAAGAAGCAAGAGTTGTTGCAGCGTTGACAACAAATCTTTGGTCATATAGGAACCTCCAAGAGTTCTTGCATTTGAATGCTTGTTGGAAAAGATAAGGTGTTACTGTTAAATCATGTGAGGGGCAGAGAAATGATCGTAGTGAATGATTTTATTGCATGCTTAAGAAATGAGGAAACAACGGTCCAACTATTTAACCATTGTGCATATATGATGGAAATGCAGTGGGGTTTCTCAAGTTATATGTGGGATGGATAGGATGATGACTGAGTCCGAGCATTGATTGACAGGTGGAGCAGGGTAGTAAAGATAAAGGAAGTTGATTGTTATGGAGGTTGTCCACGATGCAAGAGTGTGGCAATTGAGAAAGAACAAAATAATAGAATGTTTAACAAGTCGGAGTCAGCAGGTAAAGTGCTTCACAGGGCCAAAATGACAGTTAGTTCGTGGGCCACTCCTTCAAAAAAATCTAGCCAGTGCAATAGGAATTTATTTATTTTTTAAAGCTAAATGTGAGCGGGTGATAACTGAGTTGATCGGGCATTCATGGAAAGACTGGAGCAGATCCTCAAGATAAACGGGGTTCATTGTTACGGAGGTGATGTTGGCAATAGTGGCAATCTAGAAAGAATGAAATAATAGAATGTTTAACAACTTGGAACGAGAATGTAAAATGTTTTGCAGGGCTAGGAGGAGGTTAATTTCTTGGGCCAATTGTTCAAGCGTTTTTACCTAGTGATGATACCTCATCATCATGATTTTGTAGCTTTATCTTTCTTACTTTTAACTTTAATAAAACATTGTTGCACATTATTTAAGAGAGAGAGAGAGAGAGAGAGGGAGGGAGAGAAGAAAAACACTCAACAAGGGAGGGTAAAGTGATGCAGCCTGGGAGATAAGTGCATCCCATGCAATGGGCCAAGGGTAGGCCTTACCCAATCACATGAATGATGGGTAACCCATTACCCAATTTTGCAAAAAAATAGAGACATGCTACAGTGCGGCTATGGTGCCTACTACCATATCACTGCAGTATGCAGACTATGGTATTGCTACATTGATGTGCTACGGTAATGCTATTTCTTGAAACTCGGTTGAGGTACTTTTTTAAGAAGCTGTTTAGATTAGAACAAAAAAGGGAGTTATACAGTTGTATTTAGAAGTAAGCCAGTGCTGAGATTCACTAGGGGTCAAGTGTTAGGGTACAGTCTGGGATTCTATAGCATGAACCATCTACCTAAATGCTGGTCCAACTTCAAACCATGCTTCACACTCTTGCTCCCGCTTCGAGGCTGTTTATACTTGCTAACCTTTTCAAACGGACGCTTCCCCACACCCACACACCAAATCTGCTACCGCTTGTATCAAAAGGCTCTCTTTGAGAAGCCGGTGGATTTTTTTCTTTCTTCTTTTTTGCAGATAAGAGTTTTCTTAATTATAAGTGTAATTTTTTCCAGAGGTAAAATCTTCATATAGTAATTCTTATTCTCATTAGTCTGAATCTCAGCATCTCTACGTGGGTCTAAACACGACTTAAATGACTGATCAGCCCCCCTAGTTTGTACCTTTAAAGCCTTGGAAGTTTCCAAGCTGATGAAGATTCTCCAATCCATAGATCTTCCAAAAAGAGGATTCCATCACCGCAACCAATTCTTAACCACACCCTTAATGGGAACTTCAAATTCTTCCAAATGAAAGGATCCATTGCAACTCACCACACCACCCGGATTCCAATCTCTATTTTTTAACCATATTTGCAGGCTATAACCCCATTTTAACTAGATGTAACCTCTATCTTTAACCAGTAACCTCTATCTATGACCACTCAGACATGGCTAGGCTTACGAGCAGATTTTACTTTTTTTTTTTTTTTTTTTTTTTGAAAGATAACGATTTTTCATTAAAAAGAAAGGAAAAGATACGAAAACCAAAAACAGCAGCCAAGACTGCTGAGATAGCAGCCAAAGGCTAAAAACCAAGAAACAGGAGATCGCACTCCTTCATGGATTCAACATGGGTGGCCCATTCAAAAATTAACACTTTAGCTCTAGAAAGCACCCAATCAGAGGAATTGGAAGTATCACGAAAACATCTACCGTTTCTTTCCTCCCAAACACTCCACCAAGTAGCAAGAAGGGCCATTCTCCACAAAATGGATCGATTCTTGCCAACAACCATAAAAGTACAGAAAACCAGCATTTTTCAAAAACCAGCATCACTTAAAGTTTTAGGGCTCAATTGTGATCCATAGTGTTCACAAAGAATTGATGCCAACATGTTTTCCACCTTCCAACGATGATTGGCAGTTATCCAATTTGCATTTCAAGATGGTATATGAAAAAACCGATCGCAAAAAAATTTGCCAGCATAATGATCATCACCGGACGGTGTGTGCCATGTGTTCACACAATCGCTTCCGATGTTCTATACCACGGAAGCAAGCATCGGATGGCTACTCAAAACATAATTTCCAACAAAAATCTAGACAAAAATGCCCAAGGCATGAACAATGTGAAACCCAACTCGAGCAATCCTATGATAAACCATCCAATGCGTATTTCGAAACAAAAACAAACGGGGAAAGATACAATTTTGACTGAATTACAAGCTAGGAGAGGGGGGGAAAGCTCATTCTTTCAGCAGGGGAAAAGAAAAGAACTCACTCAGAATGGAAAAGAACTTTCGCCCTCTTGTGCGTGAAATCCCAATCGCAATCGACTCTCTTAGACCCCAGACAAGCCATCTCTTCTCCGTCCGAACCGCATCCGATCTCTGCCAGAACCTCCGGCAGCCCTTCCCTATGGCCCGCCACTGACCCATACCGCTCAAAGTAGCTGGAGCGCCCGATCGTCTGCTCCCACCCTGACCGCTCCCCCTCATCATGTTCCCTCGCCGCAATATCCGTCTCCAAACCGTCCGATCGTCCGCCCGGGCCGTCCCTCCACCGAGAAAACCCTAACTGGAGCCCATCCGACTCGGCATTCCCCATCCTCCTCTCGCTTCCGTCGGCCATACCAGATCGTACGGCCAATATCTCATGCGATGGAGCGGGATCGGAACCCTAACCCTAGCAGAAGAGTGAAAGGCGCGAGCTTTCCAAAGGCTGGATCGAGAGCTCCTCCTCCCCTTTAAAATGCCGGAAACCCTAAAACGTTCGGAAGAAAGGAATTGTGCAACGCGACGTACTGAAATCTCTCCCTCTCTCCCTCTCTCTGGTATCTCTGGTTAGATCACGCGTCGAATGCAGGATGGAAGAACGTACTTATACGGCTGGGTTGCTGGTGGGACTGGAATCGTGTACGCCGCCTGTTCTAAGTAATGTGTGAACGTGCACAAGTCTGTGGGACCTACCATGTTTTATATGTAAAATCCATCCCGTCTATCATCTTATATACTGTATATTACTTATTTATTTAATAAATTAACTATATCCGTCAGTCCAATGGACCACATCACATGGAACAATGGAGATAGGATGTCAACCGTAGCTTTGTGTGTTAGGCTGCCATGGGGCGTAAATTTCATCAAATCCGTTAATCAGATCTAATTCACTACTATAAAGTCAAAATTATAACATTAATTGAAAATTAACTCAGGTAGGCTATAACCTTTGGAATTAGATATTTTTTTAGCAATTTTACACTGTTCTATTGGTGTGGGCTATAGGAGTTCTTAATCTAAAATATCTTATATGTACGGTGAAAATAATGGTTATCACATGATGGACGGAGTGGATTTTCAGATAAAATGTATTGGGCCTGAAGAGATTGGATGTTTTACGCGTTACGTTAGTCCGGTGTGGTTTACGGTTCCGGTCTTTGGTGGAGGCAGCTCAGGCAGAGGTTGATGAGAGAGACTGCAAGGGGTGAAGTGATTCGCGCGAGGGGATATTGTAGGAGTTGTCGATGCGGTGCCTACGTTGCACACGTGTTTGCAATATTTAAGTAGAGATGGGCCAGTGGTGGTGAATATTTTCTGGCGGTAGATTCTAAGAGGTCCGCGGACCACCCTCATCGGTTGAGATGTGCATTTTTGTATATTAGCTTTTGTCATATTATCAAGTTGTACGTGCCTCCACCTGGTGAGTTTGCTAGTTTGAGATTGAATTTAGGCTCTTTTACGGTGTTCCTTGCATGATTAACGGACCAGATTCTGTACTTATGTAATTCTCAGGTGACCGTACCGCGATTCACCCGTTCAATCCCTCATGCGAGAATAGCCTTGATGCTTGTAGCGGAAATAATGTCTCAAGAGAGAGAGCAACGTACTTTTGAGGGCGATTCGCGCGAGCAGAGAAGCAGGGGGCGATTCGCAGTATTCTTTCCGACCGAACCGATTTTCCAACGCGTCCTGCAATAAAAAGAAGGAATGGGTCGGGCTTTGGTCCGGTCGGGTCGGGTCGGGTCGGGTCCGATAACCCCGACCCACGTTTCAAACCAGCCGATAATTCTTACCAGGACCTAACTCACAGCCCACGACCTTTTGATATGTCCTAACCCACTTAAAAATTCATAGAGTCTGACCAGACCAGACCAGGGTCGTTTGGCATATGTGTGGTGGGTGTGGATTTATATAAACCACAAAAGGATAATTTGTCTGCTTCTGTGACTTGGCATGAATTCGAATCCAACTTTCATTGTATCTATAATTTTAAAATTTCTCACAGAAATTGTGATTTTAATCTTATTTAGCATCGATTTCTCTAATGGTCGTCGAGACAGCGATGGTTTTAAAACAATTACACATGCCAGTGACAGATAAATAGAATTTGGCCTTGAGTGCGCCACACTATAATATTTACATGAAATCCACCCAACCACCGAGTGAGTCGCCCCATGATGGACACATGGTACAAATATTGAGATATATTTGTGATTTGGGTGGAGTAGGTGGACCATTCAAAGAGAAGTAACATGAAGGAGAAGTCCACCCTTTATTTTTACATAACTCGCTATGACGCATTCGTGAGAACCATCCCAACATTAAATGGGTCAGCCCATCTTAAGTCTAGAGCAAAAAAAAAAAAAATCAATTGACCCAGGCTAAAGGAAATGGTTTGGAGAGAGACATTCACCCTTAAATTTTTCATGGCCCACCATGATAATTATATGAAATTCTTTCCAACCATTATATGTCACTCTAAAATTTATGTTAAAATACCATATATATATATATATATATATATATATATATATATATATATATATATATATGGCTTATCATGATTAAGTAGCCCAAGCAAAGGATAATAATTTGAGGGGAAGCATTGTCTTGTAAACTATTTCAAATCACGTGGTCCACGTAAATCATGGATGCTCGCTAGGCATAACATGAGGTGACACACATGGTGGTCCACTCTTATGGTCATCTAAAGCTCACCAACAGGTTTTGCGGACCATCAATGGGTAGTTTAAAATTAGTTTGGTTAATGTGGGCATTTTCAGATTAGGTTAAGTAATAAGATTTTTCGTATAGGGCAATTAAGGTTTGAATTATCTAAATACATAGTGCAGTCTATTCATAATTAGCGAAAAAAATGATGATTTAGTCCTAATTACCCTAATCAAGATTCATATTTCAAATAAACTGTAAATTTTCAGAATTAGTATGATATACTAAAATTAAAAAAATCTTAATTTAATCACACGGTATGATTCCTAACATGATCATAAGCAATTTCTAAGAAGACATCGAATATTAACTCTAAGATGAAAAACATACGTCCGATCCATTAACAACTTGCAGTTACAAAAATTTATAGTTTCAACAAGTCAAATGCCTGTAACATTGTTTTCACTTTTATTTTGTAGATTATTTTTGTAATTTCTATAGCAATTTATCATCAAATCTATTTTAGCCCCACCAAATTTCATTTTATTATTGAGTTTCAAAAAAAATATTTTTAAATTTCATAAGTAATAGTTGCCTGAAACCAAAATTTTTTTATATAATTTACAATACATCATAAAATCAACCTCCTTTAAGTTTGGTTTTTATTTTATATTTGTTTTTTTATGAAAGCATACTTAACGATCTTAAATTTGGCTTTTGAATCACCTCAATAGGAGTTGTATAAAAATATATATGTATGAATTTTTAATATCAGCACATTGAAATTGTCAATCTATAAACATTGTTATTCACTCCTGTTTAAGGGGTGATGGTGTCACCATTGATGCAATAGTGGCACCATTGACTGAAGTCCATTTTTTATGGTGACACTATGGAATGCACGGTGGCACCATGGAATGTTGTCTACTCTTTCCATAATTCAAACTCACTCGGTTGGGTGATTTTGATGGACCCAAAATCACTTATTTTGATCTCAAACATACGTAGATATATGCACTCAAATCGAGAAATCAAATATAATTCACAATGACATTTTATTCCCAAGTTGGCAAAAATTTGGGCACTACACCTAACAATGTTGTCCGTAGTTAGCAGGTATTGAACGACACTATGTAGGCCCCACCACGATGTATGTGTTTTATCCACCGTGTCCATTCAAATTTTTTGAATCATTATAAGGCACGAGCAAAAAATTTTAAGGCAGATACAAGTGTAACGTCCTGAAAATTGGCACCCGAGTATATAAACTTCAATCCCGAGTTCTCTGATATTAACTTCATAAAATTCACATGTGTCTTCATTCAAATTCACATTTATTCAACACACGAATAATCAAAGTAGCGCAATTCAACTTAGCAAAACTAAAGCGAGGTAGATACAACAAAAATCCATAAATACATGACTATGAGTAAAAAATACAATTTCAATAATGGTAATTGCTCAAAATGGAAATTATACAAACCACAATAAATATACAACCAAAATTACACATAAAACATGCCCAATCGATGTCTCTAACATATACATGCACAAAACTAAAATAAAGGTAGAGTCTTCCAACTTTGTCTGACACTCTTAAGACAACATGGCGAAAGTGCAAGCCAACCCAAGCCTACCTGTCGGAAGCCTCGATAGCATCCGCAACAGCAACGACGCATGGTTGATTTTTTAAAACACCGTCCTACGTAGGAGTGAGTGGCTAACTCAATGATTCTAGTAGTTATAAGTTACACATGTTATAAACTCAATTACCAAAGTTAATGATAAACAAGAAATCAAATATTTTCTAAATACTATTATTAAATGCATGAATGAAATTATGGAACGATACATGCGCCTTATAATCAAACACTTCATCACAAGCTGCTTCAATGCCTAATTTACAAATGAGAACACTCCCTCATGAGCGGCTCTAGCACCAAATTGCAACTTATCTTAACATATGCATGATTAGTCGGGTGGTTATTGATTTCAATTCATACAATAGATTGGCAAAGCTGGGATACCGATGTTGTACTACGAGTTCTTATCTAGATCATATTGCAGTTCTTCACCAGTGTCCCTTTATCCAAATTTATGTATCACCCGTTTATCTCGTAAATTAACAATTCCAACGGCATGGCATGATACTCAAATGTATGAAGTTCAACTTGGTATGGGCCGTCACCTAAACACTGAGTATGATCACTTAATTATGAGGTGCGGGCTTATTACATAAAACCAAATCACCATAAGGAAATGGCTTGTCACCAAATTTCACTTATAACCGGGTTGTTCGAACGATACTCTGTCACAAAACAATTGGTCCAGCAATTTGACAGGGGTCATTCAAACGACAACATTTCGCATCCATCGGTACTTGTGGGTCACTACAGCGAGGCTTGTCACCCCATCATAAGCCGACAACTCGAACACGGTATCCCATATTATTATGCCCAGCTCATGAGTCTTAGTGGGATCGTATCGCACTAATGGTCATGAATGGACTCATTAACTGGAAACACGGTATCTTATATTTGATTTGATCGTGTCATAAATTGTAAACATACATTATCAGTTGACAGTGGACTAATTTGATAGACCTAGGAGAACCTCAACATAACCAGCATTGGATGTAGGCATCCTGTATAGTTCAGCTATTGTCGGTCGTCCGTGTTCGACCCCGAGTCGATCGAACAAGCATGTGATGGCCGACCTAACTCGGCCCGCCCCTTAGTTTGAGCGATTTAACGACCGACCCAATATCGTAAGCAATTTTAAATATCACTAAGGGCCAACAATTAGTTAAGCAATCATAATAAGATTTCATATAATGCCTAAATTTAACAACAAAATCACTCAAGCATTTTATCAAACACGTGAGCATTAACGCCACAACACAATTGCATAGGCATTTAATTGAACATGTAAGCATCAATAACACAATATAATTATATAGGCATTTCACTGAACTTGTAAGCATCAATAGAACAATATATTTAATCACTTGGGCATTTTTATCAAACATGTAAGCATCTATGAGCAAGCAATAACATATGTTGCGATTAAATTGAAATGTGAATATTTTAGCATATACTAACCTATCTACAAACAATAAAATCATTAATCGAGACCCTTGATGGTCGATAAATGACGATTTATAAATAATGGTTCGTACATTTATGAATGAATCTTCGATTTTGAGTTATTGGGGTTAAGGCTTCCCGAGACGGTTTACTAGTGCCCTGCATTAGTACGATTAGCTTATAAGGATTCATGCATCCAACTTTCAAGACTCATATCTCTAAAATAGACTTGCTAATTACCTCTAATCGTCATCAGAGCAACTTCGGCGATGCGGTGCGGTTGCGATCATGTTATTGGTTAGTGGGGATGAGGCATGACTCTTCCAACCAATCCCTCTCATCCGCATTTTCTCCCCCTTTTATCCTCTCCCCAGTTGTAATAGAAAATTCGTATGAGAATGAGATGGTGGAAATTGAGGGCCATTTGTGCTATTTATAGTGCCGAAATATGTACAAATAGCCTCGATGACTCTTTTCTTAATAAAACTACAATGGGGGAGGTTGTTCTCAACTCAAGGGGCCTTTCGGGTCCTCACTGGCTTATTTACACAATGGTGCAGGTGTCTTACTATAGGATCTATGTTTCGACACAACTGGGTGGCGATTGAACAATCCAATCAATTACAGGGGGCTTATTCACGATCGATGATCATTAATGATCGATCAGGGCCATGACCATACGAATATGTGTAGGAAAATATCATTAACTCGCACCTCAAGTTTGCTCGAAACCGACAGTCATAAAGTCGCAACTTTGCGAAAAAGCAAAGAACCCAATTAACTTAAAATTTATGATTTCTGTCTATGGCATCTACACATCTCATACACCCTGCCTTTAGCCGAAATTGAGAGATTATAAACACTATCCCAACTTGTCTCCTGCGATGGACGTCAAGCCCGGCAAGACGAACATTATTCAATAGTTTTAAGACTAGTGACCCATTAACGAGCGTTTTAGAACTCGTTTGGATAATCACGATATTTTTACAATGAATTCTGTAGGGAGATTTTCATGTGTGCGATAATTGGTATTTGGATTAGCTATATTCATAATGTGACATATTTAATGTTTAATTGATCGGGTGATTCGTTGACTTCATATGGTTGATTAATCTGATTTGTGCAATTCTTTATTGGTACTACCCACGTATAAGATCACATGGGGCGTCAATGGTCGGTAAGTGACAATGTAGGATAATTATATCAAAAATTTTCAAGTATTTTTTAAAATCTAAAATAGCAAAAATACATTACATTACAACAAATCTCATGTGCACTACACTACAATAAAATAGTGGTGATTGAGTGTAAGACCCGTATCCTAGTCCGAACCGTCCCGAAGGCTTCCACGATCTTCCCGGTCGAATTCCGGCAACCTTCGACCTTTATCCAACGTTTGTACGCAATCCTAAGTCAAGTCCTGTCAACCAGAGTCGACTCAACCCGAGACTTGTACACTAGTGACCGCGCCATCGCTGCGGTTCCGATACCACGTCTCGCGTGCCGAGGCGATACCCAAGTCAGGAGATGTGGGCCCACGTTCAGTTCAAGAAAAACACTGCATGTTGCAAAATCCAAGAGAATCTCTATCAAATGTCACATATATCAATCAATAAATCTCATCAAGGGTCAAGTACATGTCAAGTACACATCACCTCACACCCATTCTCAAGCAACCCCAAAAGTCAAAAAGTTCTTACACACCTCATACCTTTCTTACACTATCTACCCTTAAAGTAAAAAAACTCTTACACACCCATCACTCACCACATTCATCACCCATCTCTCTCTCTCTCTCTCTTTATAACCCCCCCTCTCTCTCTCATTTCTCGAGCTCAATTCTAAGCAACCAAAAACAACACACGTCCAAACATTTTATAGCCTTCATGAGAACTTTGTGCGTGACCCACTTCCTACCCTCTCATCTCTCATCTCAACCATCCAAACTACATCTTTTTCGTTAGGATCCCAGCTAAGGAGCAAAGGAAGCCTAGGAAGCAAGAAGAAGTGGACGGTGGGTGATTTTGGACCCATATTTGCATTTTTTTATTTACTATTTTGTAATTAAAGGGCCACATGTGGTGGGACCCACTTCGATGTATGCTTGTATCCATGAGGGGCCCACAGTGGCAGGGCCTCTCTGTTATCTCTCTCTCTCTCTCTCTTTATATGATCATGGCCCACCTATGATGTGTGTATTGTACCCATGACATCCAACTGGGGGGCCATTTTGATCCGTATTTTGGGCCTGCATGACTGGACGGTCACACAGGCCCGGATCAAAGGGAAACACAAATATTAGATGGATCCAAAGTCAAGTAGGCTAGGTTCATGTGGGACCCACCATGATGCCCGTGTGGTATCCACGCTGTCCAGCGTCCAAGGATGCTGGACGTGGGCTAACGGTGAAGTGTGGACTGACGTGGGGTAGGGTTAACAGTGGAGTGTGGACTGACAATGGGTTTACTAACAGTGTGGGCTGATAGTGGGGTCCATGGGACCCATCCACGCCCTTCATCCCTTTCTATGGGCCACACCATGGTGTATGTGTTTGATCCAAACCGTCCACTGCCCCTGGATGGTGGGACCCATGTCCGTGTGGGGCCCTCCTTGATACGTTATCCACACCCAGATCCATAGCTCCAGTGGTAGGCTGAGTGAAAGATACCTCTTTTCAACGCTGGGGTCTTGGCATTGATTCCCTGTATGGGTGGCTAACAGGGAAGTGTGTGCGGATAGTGGGGTCTGTGGGACCCACCCACGCTGTCCACTCGTTTGGATGGGCCACACCATGCTACGTATGAAGTCTCCACTGTCCCTGAACGGTGGGACCCACCCCACGTGTGGGGCCTCCCTTGATGTATGTGCATGTCCAGGCCGTCCAGGGCTTGGACGTTGCATCTTTATTAATATAATATTATTATATTATATTATATTAATTTATGATATAATATATTATGATATTATTTAATATCATATATTAGCTAAGAAGGTTGGGCCCTACGTGGGACCCACCTCTGCTCCCTTTTAATGCAGTAAAGCTACACTGGCAGCAGCTATAGATATATATATATAAAATATTATATTATATACTTTATATATATATATATGGGTGGGCCCTACGTGGGACCCACCTCTGCCTCTTTTAAGCAGCAGCAGCTGTATGTTCAGGACAGCTATATTGCTGCTATGCACGGCAACAAGTGGACCCCATCGCCAGCCGCTGTACACGACGGCAAGTTCCATGGGTCCCACCTATTCCATCCATGCCATCTATCTATGGGACCCACCATGATGCATGTGTTTCATCCAAACCATCCAACCATTTTGAAAGATAATTTTAAGGCGTAAGACTAAAAATAAGATAGATCTAAGATTAGGTGGACCACATTATAGGAAACAGTGGGTTTGAATGTCCGCCATTAAAACTCTTAGGGCTACCAAGTTTGGACCAATACGATATTTGTTTTTCCTCTAAATCTAGGTCTTTGTAACCTTGTGAATAGACTGGATGGGAAATAAACTCTATGATGGGGCCCACTAGAAATTAACTGTGAAAATCACTATCACCACGGTTAGATACGATATGGTCTAGTTGATCTTTTGATATGGTTCATTTTTTTTATATATAATATTCTATATTGATTTTCTAAAAAGAGATGAGTTGGGCTCAGCCCATTTAAATCGGCCTAATTGATTTGCCCATTTAAATCGGCCCATTTATTGGCCCATTGATCGGCCCATTAATTCGGCCCATTGATGCGGCCCATATGATATGACCCAGTTTATGTATATGGGGCCCAATGAGACGTATGTGAGGCCTTTTTGTGTAGGTCAAATATGATGTATATGAGGCCCATTGCGATGTGAGATCCCGTCATGATGTATGTGATGATGTTTTTGGCGGTCATGCCTTGAGAGCAATGATGGTTTGACGTCCATATTGTAAGAGCAATGATGGTTAAATGTTCGCATTGTAACTCTCCCTAGGGCCTATTGTTAGGCCCATACTTGTAGTGTATAGGCCGTCTAGGCCCATCTTCATTACGAACATAATCCATTACCATATAACATGTTTCATGCTTATACGCATCATATGTATGCTTGATATGAGGAGTGACTAATCATAGCATGTCTTCGGGTAGATTATTTACGGGGTCCCGGATAGGCAATGTTGCCCTACATAAGCGCACGATATACGCAGGATTACTGCATGACCGGATAGTGTGATTCATGCATTTCGCATTGTATGACATGGTTACTGTACGCCCTAGCGACATCAGGGCCGTAGCCTCCATAAGCGTATCATAGTTAGCAGGATTGGATACCGAAAATCTTGTTTTACATGGGGTGCTATAGATATCCTTGAGTGAAAGTCCTTAAACCCTTATGGTACCAAGAAGTCGTTCCAATGTTTAGATTGAGTGGGTACATGAGCGCCGAGTGCCGATTACCAGATGACCGCACTTTCTACTGTGTTGTGGTCGGTTGGAAGGGGGCGCGGCCTTACCCGCCCGAGAGGAGGGGACAAAGCTAGGCTGAGTTTGACCAGCTCGAGGAATGGGTCCGCTATCGACGAGTCGGGCCCGATATTGGCAGATGGATAGTGAGGTCTCTTCCAATCACCTTGTTGTGCGCGATGAGACGACAATCTGGTTCGGAGTGTACTAGACCCTGGTTATATTCCAGAGTTGAACTGTATTGATATATGGGCTTAGGTGAGGATTGGTGTGCTTGGTTTGCATCTTGCATCGCATGGCTTTGGTATAACTAACATCATTCATGCCTTACATCGCATAGCCTTGGTACAGCTAATGGTATTCATGGATTTATTAACATGTTCCGCATTACTTTGATATTGCATAATTATATTACTACCTTACGCACACACTTTTACCACCCTCTAAGCTTTTCATAAGCTTATGTACGACTGCTGTGTGCAGGTGACGTTGGACCGCAGCAGCGCTGAGGCAGATCATCTTAAAGCTTTTTGTTCATTATCATTGTATTTCCCTTTATGTGCTTTGTACTTGTAAATTTTTTATCGTAGTGGAAATGTGATGAGGTTTTTGGTTGTTGTTTGTGGGTTTTGCTTATTAAGAATCAAACTAATATTGAAAATCCTCCTCGTAGCATCCCAGGATTGGAACCTGGCAAATGGGCGCTGGAAGCCGAAAATGGGGTGTTACGAAGGCTGTCGGCGCCGGATTCGGCGATCGAAAATTTTGTGAGCCCGGTTTCCGAGTTTGGGGCGTGGCATTGAGCGCCCACCATTAAAAACTTTTCAGGGGCCACAAAAGTTTTGGATGAAGATAATATTTATGTTTCCCTCGATCTAGGTCCTTATGCCCTAATTAACATGTTTGATGACAAATAAATATTATAGTAAGCCATATGAAGTTTTAATGGTAGGCATTCATTCAATCACTATTGTTTCTCTTATGATGTGACTCAGTTGAGATTTGGATCTGCTTCATTTTTTTAGCTCATTCAATAAAATAATTTGAAAAAATAGATGAACAGTGCAGATAAAGCACATACATTATAGTGGGGCTCACATAGCGCTGTCTAGTAGGTAATCCACATCCATGTTGAGAGGGGGGAGTGTCAAGTCTAATCGTTGGACCACAAGGGATGATCCACTCGATAGGTAACTCTCAAATTATTTAATGTGTCTGAAATCCAACCATTCTGGTGTTTTGGCCTTGCCATCAGATCACTTATGACAAAATTTAGAATTAAATACTCATAAAATGACCCACGCCATAGAAACAATGTGTAACTAATGATTTAAAAAAAAATGCATGGTCTACTCCATGAGTGGATATGGCAAAATTTTACACAAGGTTATCCCTGTTGGTGGGATTTACCTATTGAACGAGTTAGATAGCACACGTGTGAGATGTCAAAAGACATCCACTTGGTGGACTGGAACTTATGGTATGAACGGTTAGGCTTGATGCTTCCTTAAAAAAACAAGGCCTAAACAATCAACAATATGAATTGCACTTGTATAAAACAAATGAATAACTGAAAGACATGGGTCATGCCTCAAATTATTTGTACTTGTATATAGACATCCAAGTTGTATTATTTGTTTGGTTTCAAATGTATGGAGTCTACACGGTGAGGATTGTATCCGATATAATTGATTTCCATGCCTAGGGCTGGGTGCTGGTGGAATAAAAATGACACTTCGTTTAACTATCTATTGTGGATGTTGATCGCGTGTGAAAGCCTTTGGTAGGAGTGGCCTGTGATGGTAAGTTGGGTAGGGGCCGCTGTGATGTTTGTGAGGAATTCACCCACTCCATTTGCTTTTTTGGATCATGTTAGGGCATAGCCTGAAACTGAGGCAAATCTAAAACTCAAGTGGGTCGCGCTATAGGAAAAAGTTGGTAGAAAAATGGATATTGTTGAAACCTCAATAGAGTCCACCATGATGTTTATATTCCATTTATACTGTTCAAGAGACCATTTCTATTAACATGAATTTTAAACATAAAAAATATTAGTGTCATTCAATACTTCCGTGGCCCCACGAATGTTTCAATGGTGGACGTCCAATCCTCACTTTTTATAGTCGTGCAACCCACTTCGAGTTTTGGATTTGTCTCATTTTTTAAGCCACATCGTAACATGATATAAAAATAAATAGATGGATGGATATACTCCTTGCAAACATCACAATGAGCCCCACCTAACTTTTTGTCTTATAAAGTTTTATAAAAGGCATTTTCAGCTAATTTGCCTCATTTGTTATGGTCTGAAATACAAGTTATCCATGTCACTTTTGCAAAACTGTATGATAATTATTGCATGTGATTTCGAATATCTCTCCAAAATATCATAAGAATGCAATGCACAACATACTCTCAACATCACTTCAAGATTTTTTCATCGGAACATCATCATGAAAAATACTAAATGTGAATGTGTTATATAAATATATATTTAGGATTTAAATATATTTATTATTTATAATAAATATTTTATTACTGGTAATCTATCTGAAAGCCTTCAAAATTTGAAAGTGTCTAATAAACTTTTGAGCCTCGATGTTGGCAATAACGATTAAGGTTGTCAACTGACTGAGCCAGGGTGGGTTTCGTGTTGCTCAATTCAACATATAATCCTTTAAGGAGCCATTGTCAAAAAATAAAATTTAAAGCCTTGCCACTATCTAACCCACATGATAGTTTTATTTGTTATTGATTGAGCTAGCTTAGCTCATGATCATATACATTTGTTTAACTTGAATGTAAAATGAAGAATCTTACTAGCGTATCGGGGATATTCTTTAATCCATACCTTTCAGTGCCACATTACTTGTCAAAAGTAAATCAAATGATCAATATGACGCCACGTGGTAGTCGTGTTATGTGTGGTATATATGACTTTAAAGATGAGTTAGAGCCATGAGATAAAACTTTAAATGCTAAAGTTGTATCAAAAATATCATCTGTAAAAGGAAAAAGTCTTATTAAAGTAAGTATTGTCTCAGTATTAAATATCAAAATCCTATCAAAACAAATATCTATCTAGCATTAAATGTCAGAGTCATGTCAAAAGTAATTCTCTACGCGTACCAAAGACAAGTGATGCAAGAATTCCACTGACTTTTCTATGCAGCAAGAGTCCAATAATATGAATACTTCAACTGCGCACAATTCAAATAAGTGAGAGTATGTCTCTGATAGACATAGTCATACGCGATATGCTACATTTATGTTGATAATCAAGAAGATTTGCATGACTAATCATCTAAATCCTTCACGATATGAAAGATTACGCAATGCCATCATCTCCCACGAGGCTATACAAACAACGCACGATGAAGAACTCTAGACATCGTATCAACACAACTATATTGAATTATACGTTGCCCATTCACTATAGACATTTATCTTTTTATTTCATTTTAGTTTAACCCTATCGTCACGCATAGTATGGGGCTCTAGTTTTTAATTAATAGTGTAACAACCCGACCAATCGGTACAGTGTCTTGGGGCGTCCACGTAGGATTTTCCGCAGGACCGAACGTTTAAAACATTCGTGGCAGGGGTACCATCAGCTAATTAACATAGGATTAGCTCGTTTGAATAAACCAGACAGGCCATGGCAAGACCAAAGGCGGGCCACCAAGTTGGATGACCATTTACACTGAGCAACAGCCCGTACGGGCTATACCGCAACACCGAAAGGTCAGAAAAATCTAAAAATTTAGAAAACCATAGAGCTCACTGGGCTTGCGGACCATCGCGGACCGCGGACCCAGTGGACACTTAGAAGTGGGATCTGACACTGACTAAATGCACCCCACCCATGCCAGGACCAAATCTGGCGTTTGCAAATGAAACCGAAATTCCAAGCTATCCGACCATCGGATCTCTTTTATATTTACAGTGGAGGTCTAATGGATTTTCCTACACCTGTCTACTAACTCTGGGACCCGATCATGGGTCGGTGACCGTCGATCACAAATCGGACTCGTACGACCAAACCCCAGGTCCGATCGTCCCCAAATTTTACATGGCCCTTCATCGGGTCATGAAGCACCTATCCTAGAAAATTCATAGCCAGGGGACCACCAGAATCACTCCAATCACTAGAATGGGCCCCTCAGGGCCGATTAAGAATCAAAACTGTTGACTTAAACCCCCAAGCGTCCATCCGTTTGTCTCCAAATTTTACACGGGCCCTAATCGGGCCATAGGGCACCTACCCACCGAATTTGGTGGGCAAAGGAGTGTTAGGGCCACTCCAACTTTAAAAGGGAGACCTAGTAGGCTATTTTGAAAATTTGAGGGAACTTAAGGCCAAATGGCCCAAGTTTAGGGAATAAACCCTATCTCTCATAACTCCCTCTCCCATTTGCTACAACCACCAAGAGAGAAGGAGAGTAGAGGAGAGTAAAGAGGAGAAAGAGAGAAGAAAGAGATTCAAGGTGGACCTTAGATCAAGTGGGGTCCCAAAGAGAGTCAACCCTTCCAACTCCCTACCTCTCTTGCAAGGAGAAAACTCCTCTCCTTAGCTTCAACAACCGTCCATGGGTTGCCTAGGTAAGGTTTTCACCCATCCTTCTTGAAATTCATGTAGTAATGTGGGTTTGGTTTGAAATTCTAACGTGCAATAGCTTGATTTAGGGATTCCGACCGATCGACCCCAAAAACCCTCTTTCCTAGGGCGTTTTCCGAATCTCCAACGAACCATAGGTGCAGACTATTACTCCTAGGTGGCCTAGCACCAAATTCAATATGAGTTTAATGATTATGATTGCTTGGAGGATGCATTTAGAAAGTATAGAGAAAACCTAGGAATTTATGTCTATTTTAATGGTGTAGAATTGTATGTTTTTATTTGATTTCCTCACATGATGCTATTCTTGCTTCTTACTTGACTTGTTGAAATTTGATGATCGCTTGTTGATGACTTGTTGGATTGCTCATATGATGATACCCTATAGAATGCATGCCTTATTTACTTCATGTGTAATTTGTTTCCATGAGTTGTAGGAAGTGAGCAACTTCCTCACCAACACACCCAACATACATGCACCATTGCTCATAAATTGTTAGCTTGCTTATTAGGTGAATCTGAATTATATGATTGAGATATGAGAACATGATGATGATTTTACTAGTTGATATCTCTGTCCGTTGACATGTTGTGGACCACCATCCAAACCCTAGGGTTGGCCAAGGAAACGAGGAAAGTTAAGGCGGTCTCGTTGGTAGGACCGCCTTGAGGCTAATCCCATGGATTTGGGCGAGTGCGTGTGGGCGACTGTAGTTAGACTATGTGGGTTGCTTGCACCCGATGTCGTTCCGCCATGCACTTGCTTGGACTCGTACGGTCTAGCCTACCGTCTGGCCAACCACGATTGTTAACCCTGTTTGCTCATATTTGTATGGAACCTGAGACACCCCACAACCATTATAGCCCAACAATAACCCACTCGGAATTGGTCCACAGCCTCGTGAGCCGGGCATGGTGGAATGGGACACTGTGCTCGAGCTGTCGGCCTATGCTGGGGTATCGCGCCTCCCCGTAGTGACCGCGAGTGATCCCTTTCTCTTGGCACTCCTCATATGCTTGAAGTTGGGGATGAGGAACCCGACGGGATCACGGACCGCGGGGCCTCGGCCTCACGCATTGGGGGGTCTTGGCCTCGCACCCAGATTAGGGCATTAATAGGTGGGGTGTACCAGATTTCCCAATTTGCTGGATGAATAAACCTAACTAATAACTTGGCTAACACGACTGCATCGCATCGCATTAGTTAGGTTGGCGACTCGGCAGTCGAGGTCGCACTGAGGGAGTGTTGGCATTGGCAATCGTTAGATGGTGTCGCACGAGGGAGCATTGTGGTGAGGGCATGCATCATGTCATGCTGCATACATGCGCATTAATAAGATTACTTAGGCGTATGTGATTGCCTGCTTTTCATTAAATTATATTAAAATTGTTGCCTGCGATAACTTGAGATTAATAGCACCCATTGAGTTGATCACTCACTCCCACTCTGGGACGGTGTTTTAAAACACCGACCAGACCCTTTCATAGATGCAGGTGACTCGGGATTGGAGGAACCTAGCGAGGCGTGCCTGGACGAGGAGGACGAGCTATCATACTTCCAGCTGATGGAGGGCTCGCCGCCTGCTTGAGGGGCGGGATTGGATGGCTGGGCAGTGGGCTCAGCCTCATTCTTTTGGACATAATATTCCTTTGTTGTTCTGATTGGGCAACACCTTGTGCGACCCATTTATATTTTTGGACTTGTTCATACATATGTCAAACCTCTTCCATTTCAGCAGACTTGCGTGTTCATGTTTCATGTTCAGAGAATTTCAGGCTGCGCAACATAAACAGATTAAATGCATGTTAATGAAAATCTGTATTAGTGAATCTCTGGAACTCGGGAGTTGAGCGGATGCACGACCCCCGATTTCCAGGGCGTTACAAATAGTCTATCTATCCGTTTATTCATCAACGACATCTTGCTAGATTATAAGGAAGATTATTCAGTTTCAAACGAAAGACTTTGGATATTTTCTATTACGTGCTAGGTGATTTCGCTGACCATCTTTCCATAAAGTTTGGTCCACATAAGATGATGAGCATATAGTCAAATCTCGATCGTCTTGTCGCGTGCTTGGTTCCCACTAATACCAGGAATAAGTTGTTGCCTCAATGATCATTTCTTCACATAGCCCTGTCTGAATTGAGTAATGAACAAATTATCGAAGACTCGCCCTCTATCAGTTATCTCGCCATAAGACTTGATTTTCGATTGAACAATAAACGGGCTACCATCTCACACATCATGATTGTCTCGATACAGAGCTCAATCCATAATTGAGTAACAAATGAATCGTCGTCCCTCAAGGCAATCGTGAGTGCGTTATTATAAAAATCATTAATTAAATAATACTTTCGACTTATATCTTTTTATTTTCTTATTATTTTATTATTGAAATACGATTGCTATTACATTGAAAAAACAAGTCCTTATTACATAAGGTAAAAAGAATTCATTGAGGATGACTAACTTGTACTATTTTGTAAATTGCATGATTGCTGTGACAATTACTGGCTAACAAGGGTGGCTAACTCCTATAATTTGATCTTAAACAATCCATTTTAGCATGGGAGTCACTAACGTTTAGTCAAACATTGAGTCGAGTGCGACTTTTGCATGCTCATACTTTACTAGTCACACGAGTAAACCAAATACAAGACATATTAACATGCGTGGCATCGTGTTTGATTGAATTGCAAAAACATTTTGAATTAAAGCTGATATTACATATTATATCAAGCTAAAACCTCATTCCAATCAATTAGTGCTTCCAATGAGTTGTGCCTCTATCTTACATGTTCACTTGGTTAAACGATTTACGAGAGCTTAAATCATATGGGCCTCACATGTATAAGCATGTATGTATACACACACACACACGTTGATACACACACATTTGCACGTGCACACACATGTAAATATATGTATAAATGTATACGTGTGTGTATGTGTGTGTATATATATATATAGAGAGAGAGAGAGAGAGGAATGCTCACCTCTGCACCTTCTTACATGAGTACCGTGAGCACCTTTTCACACGTGTCATGAGTACAAAATCTGAATGATCCACGTGATGTGGCACCCCTTGAAAGTCTATGGGCCCAATTTATAGCCTGATCCAAAACTCCAGTGGACCATAGCAAAGAGAATGCAAATCAAGGGAGGAAATTGTTTCCTTTTACCATGGCCCACCAGATTTTTGAATCAGGTTGAAAGTTGGGCTTATGATGTTCACGCGGATCATTCAAATTCTATGCCCATGACATGTGCGAAGGTGCTCACGTAAGAAGGTGCATAGGTGAGCATTCACACACAAGTGTGTGTGTGTGTACATATAAATGCTCACCTGCGCACTAGTTCTCATGAGAACTTGTGAGAACTTCACAATTCATCACACAAGATGTGGGCCCAAAATCTAAACCGTTTGTGTGATGCAGCACCCCATGAAATCCCTCAGGCATGACTTTCACTCCGATCCAAAACTTTGGTGGGCCGTGGAAAAAGGAAATTGTTTCCTCCCTTGATTTTTGTCTCTCTTTTGCCATGGCCCACCAAAGTTTTAAATATGATAAAAGTCGGGTCCTGGGGGTTTCATGGTGTGTTGCATCACATGGACAGTTCAATTTTTGAGCCCATATCACGTGTGATGAGTTATGAAAAAGTTTTCGTAAGTTCTCGTGAGAATTGGTGCACACGTGATATATTCATGAAAATGGAAATGGTACTATAAGGTTGACCTCACCGGAACTTGCCATGAGGTCTAGCTGTATGGGTCCCAACGTGATGTGTATTGAGCATTAACCCCATCATTCGGATGCACCATTCCACGGTGGGCGATGGACTTAAAAATAAAGTCAATCCATGACTTGGGTGGGCCATGCCACATAATAGTTAAGAGGGGTTACCCTCCCCTTAAAACATCCATAAACATTTATTGGGCCCATCGAAATGTGGTTCACAAATCCAGCCCATCCATTGCGTGTGTCCCACTTGGATGAGGGTTCAAGTCGGCCTCACCTAGTGCTTTTATATGTTTTAGGCATGTCTTCACATAGTTTTAGATGGTATGACTCACCTGAGTTCCCTACGTGGCTGATTTTTGGGATATCCCATGCTGGAAAGGGGACTCATCAAATTCACGGTGTTGATGTTTGACACATATCATGGTGGGGCGCACACAGCTCAACCTCATGGGAAGTTCCCTTGAGGTCGACCTTATAGTACCATTTGTGTGTGTGTGTGCGCGTAGGCGCATGTGCACGCACATTCACACATGTGGATTTATATAGGCATCGTGCGTGGGCTTACTGGATTCCTGGAGCTTGGTCCAAAATTTTTAAGCTCTTGTATCTAATCCCAAGCCCAAAAACATGTGCCCCAATTGAGTTCATAATACTTAACGCGAATTGGCTAGTGATCCCAAGATTAAGCAGTTAGCTGATGTTGAAGCTCTGTAGCCCTATCATGATTTAAGTGTTTTATTCACACCATGCATTCATTTTGCTGTCTCATTTTAGGGCATGAGCTAAAAAAAAATAATGAGGTGGATCCAAATCTTAAACCAACCACACCACAGGAAATAATGTGGAGTGAATGCTTACCATTGATTTTTTTTCTAGGGCTATATAAGCTTTTGGGCGAACATTAACAAGTTGATATTTGTATTTTCCCTTCATTTAGGTTTGTGTGACCCTATGAATAAGTTAGTCAAATAAACATGATGGTGGGCCCTGAGAAGTTTTTAATGATGGATGTTTAATCAATATTGTTTTCTATAGTATGGTCCACCTGTCAGTTGAATCTGCCTCAAATTTGAGCTCATGCCCTAAAATAAGATGTCAAAATGGTTGAACTAGATAAAACACATATATTATGGTGGGTCCACGGAGCTTTGATTGGTGTTGAGTCCATGATGTTAACGGTTTAAATAATTTCCGCACGGTACTGTACAGACACTGGCCCACAACACGGTACGGAGAAAAAAAACTCTGATACTCTGGCAGAGCATGCTCCATGAAACACAACCACTTAGATTATTCTTTAAATGGAAAATGGAAAAAATCCAAGGATCCTATTTCAACAAACAAAGGTCCAAGAATCGGAGGTTATAGCTGTTCAAGGTGACAACGGATTTCACAACTTAGTGTCTTGGTGCCTGCGCATCAAGCGTCATAGGCGGGCAGAGCATCAAAGAACTCCCCTTTTATGATGTGGACCCGAATTTAAACGGGGCCAATTTGTCAGACCGTTTAAAAGATCAGGTCAGAATCGGGTTTCTCATTTTGGGCATGGTTAAAAAGGTCGGTGGAGCGGATCCTTAGGCTCGGTTAAAACTTCGAACTGGTCATCAAGGGCGTGTTTGGGCAGTGGGATTAGAAGGGATTAGGTGGAATGGGATTCATCTGGTCCTGTGCCAATTCCACTTCATGTTTGGGAAGAATGGAAAAGCTTGGGATTAGATTAGATGGAATTGCATCGGTCTCGTGCCAATTTCACTCAATGTTAGCAAATTGTGTAGGTCCCACCATGATGTGTGGGCTATATCCACACCGTCCACCCATTTTTTGAGATAATTTTAGAGCATGGACCAAAAAAATCAGGTAAATCTAAAGCTCATGTGGACCCCACCATAGAAAGCAATGGGGATTGAATACTTACCGTTGAAAACTTCTTTTGGGCCACATAAGTTTTGGATCTACCTCATTTTTAGGCCCATGCAAAGCAATGGGGATTGAATACTTACCATTGAAAACTTCTTTTGGGCCACATGAGTTTCGGATCTACCTCATTTTTAGGCTCATGCCATAAAATGAGGTTACAAACAAATGAATGGTTTAGATATAACACGTGTGTTATTGTCAATAATTTCAAATGATGGTGGGTATATCCATTCAATGTTCCACCGTTTTATCAACAAAGCAGGGCATTAATCTTATCCCATGGCAACAGGGGACAATCCCTGCCATGGGTAATAATTATGTTTTTTGAATCCCATGCAACCTAATCCCTTCTAATCCCACCGCCCAAACCGGCCCTTATGAGTTTTGAAACAACTGGTCGGACCACAAGGTACCGTCCACCCAGTTTATTATTTCTAACCAGTTATGTAAGTGCAACATCCAAGCCAGGAAATTGGTTGGTCCCACCATGAGGATCACCTTATGACACTGAAAACAGTTTCTAGCCATTGATGAATGACAAAATACAAGTATGGTCCCTCTGACAAATGGATAAATCCTTCTGATGGGACAAACCTACCGGACGGCTTGGATGCTGCAGGAAGATGACAGGTTAACAGTTATCTGCTGGGTGGGCCGCAGCTTACGGTCCAACCGGTTGGACTCGAGATCTTCTCACAGCTATAGCCTCCAAGTAACAGTGCTCTTGGTTGCATCGGGACACTGGACAGACCAATCGATCCATCAGTAACTTATAGTGCTCTAAAAGTACATGCCATCAGATCATAACCGTGAAATTAGTGGGCCTATATTAGACGAGCCATATGCAAAAAATCAACGTTGATTGGAAGTTCATTGCCATCATAATCGCCACCTGTTGTTTCAACGGCCAGGGAAGTGGAAAAGGCTCCGTGTAATTTCCAATCCGTCGGTCTGGGGATCCCAACCATCCATCCAAAGAAACTAATCATGGATGCGTGATGCTTAAAGCTTTTTGCAGATCAGACGAGCTCAACCATTGGATCAGTGGACTATAAATGGACGGTGAGTGATCATATGGATAGATTCGTTCAATCTGGAATGTTTTTGGGGCATACCGTATCCACAGTAGGGCGATCACATCGACGGTCCTCGTTACCAGTCCATGGGCCCCACTCAGTGCAAAATGGACGCATCGAGACCATCCAAATCACTAGTTTCATAAAGAAATCAATCACTTTGATTGAATGATAATAACCATTTGATCTTGGTCTCCAATGTTTGGATTGGCTAGCCCTCTTCTCTTCAACTGTTTGACAACCACCGCTGGACGGCCTGGATTGATTTTTATGTAGGACGTCAATGGTGGGTGACTGTTGTCCATGGCCTAGGTGATTCTGATGGATTCATGTGTGGGCCATATGCATGGTGGCCCGGGGTGTACGTCGAGTCGAACCGAGTCGAGTTGGCCTTAGTTTGACTCAGCTCAAACTTGGCTCGACTTGGTCCTTGAGCCTGACTGGTCAGCTCAGCTCGATTCGCAATAGCACGGGCCAAGTTCGAGCTAAGATCAAGCCAATTCCGCCGTTGAGTCATTTCCACAAACACCTGAAGTGCAACTTCAAAAACCCATTGTTTTACGATATGAGACAATGCTTTTATGGGTAACATAAAAACCAAAAAGATAAAGACAAAAAAAGATATTTATTTAATATACATACCTTGTTTACCCCCGGCCAAACCTTCCTTGCCACTAGCCACATCTCGTTGAGTCATTTTATCAAACAGTTGGTGAGCAACATCAACGGTAAAGTAATCGAGTCACCAAACTGATTTGATCTGAATTCAATTTGATCGGGATTTGGTCAAAGTTGAGTCGAGTTGGGCCCTGCTCGAACTCATTTTCGAGCTCAAAAACATCAACTCAACTCGGCTCATACACATCTTCAAACTGAGATGAATTGAGCTTTTTCGAGTCGAGTCGATCCACCAGCTTGGTTCGTGTACACCCCTTGGTGGCACGTGATTGAATTTGATCCACCATCTTCGTCATACACGTGGCATCTGTGTATGAGAATCAAGCAAAAAAGGAGAAACGCCCAACATCCAACGGGTGAAATCTCACGAAGATAGATGGGCCACCACAAAATATGGGCCACGGCACATCCAATCAGAGGACCACCACATCGACGGTCTAGTCCTCCTTGCATGGATCATTGGCTATCGTTGTCCATCTTAAAAGGATGTCTTAGATCGTGTGATTGGATAGGTATTAGGGCGTGGCCCACCCCATGACGGGTCCATCACATCAACTGCTTTTGGCAAAGTGGGCCCCCACCCCTGTCATTGCTGGGTCAAACAAGAGGACACGGATTAGGTACAACCTCCACCAGTACCTTGCTAGAGACAGGCGGTCCTAACAGCGGCTCTGTGGGGCCTACCATGATACATGTGTTTTATCCCCGCCGTTCATCCATTTTTAAATATCATTTTAGACGTGAACCCATGAGTGAAGTACATTAAGGCTTAGGGGGACTACACTGTAGGAAAAAGTGGGGATTTACCTCCCACCGTTGAAATCTTTATGAGGCAACGGAAGTTTTGGATCAAGCTAATATTTATGTTTTCCTTTCATCTATGTCTATATGACCTTATGAACGATTTGGATGGAAAATAAACATCACTGTGAGCGCTAGGAAGGTTTCAACAGTGTGCTTCATCGTCAACACATCTTCCCATGGTCTGTTCTGCTTGAGCCTTATATCAGCCTTATTTTTATAAATCCACCCTAAAATTATCTATAAAAATGGATGGATAGCGTGGATAAAACACATACATCTCTGTGGGTCCCACATAGGCCCTGCCAGGACCGTCCGTCCCTAACTAGATACTGGTGGGGGTAGTACGGAATCCGCGTTCGAAACAAGAAGAGGTCACTTTTGTCAATCTAACTTCAAATCAGCGTCAATCGAATGTGTCATCCGAGGACACGCTCTGATACTTGGGTTTTTGTTTGCTATAAGCGGGGCCCATATTAACGTATCTAGGCTGTTGGTATGGTGGGACCCACTTTAGATGGCACAAAAATCGTCGGATGGCCTTTTCCTCGGGTGGATTCTTGTGGATTTTTTTGCTTAACTGTCTCCTAAGATTGTACGGTTAAAATTGTTCTATAGCAGAGATTCTTAGGACATGGTCCATCAATGGAGAGACTAGGAGACCAATGGTCTGGGTCGAGCATGACTGGAAAATAAGTTTGGAATCATCTTACCACCCGTTTGGCCGCGCGGATTGAATGGTATTAATGTGGATGAGATCAGATTTAAGGTAATGATGACTACGTCAGTGGATTGCTGACAATGATTGCTGACAATGCCACAGTATTGGTGTATCCCATGGCCAAAATTCCATCCTTTTGGGATGGCTGGCATATCCAAGGATGCCAAACGCAGATCCCATTTGTCCGGGCGTGGGATTACATGCAATCCCACCCCATGAATTCCATCTTATTTCTCTTCTCAACTCTAATTCCTCCATCTTCAACCGATTCTTACAAGGATTAGATAAGAGAATCTGGCGAGGAAATGGGATCAAGATCGAAAGGTGTACCGGGAAGCTGCAATGGCTCACACTTGTTGAGGTCCACTTCGGCAATGGCTCGGCCTGTGAAACTGCTATCGATGACCTTCTTCATGAGATGGTATGTTATTGGCTCTTCATCGGTTGGGTGGAATTGGAAGCCCGGAGGAAATTAGTTCTCACCGCTGTTAAAGTAATTGAAGATTTCCATGGCAACCCAAGTTGAAATCAAAGCAAAGAGAAAGCAAGAGGGATGATTTTAGAAGTCAGTGAAGCTCTTTAGACATAATGATTTAAATTCAGAAATCAGGGTAAGTAACAAGTGAATAAAAATCTATCATTCCTAGATAGAAAATGAAGGCAACAACAGAAATCAAAGTTAGGAATAAGGATTCTACATACCCCCAAGTGCAGAGACACTAACCAAAGCCTAAGAAAAGCAGAAACATGATAGAATATTTCAATATCCCATCAAAAATTCAAATTCAAGAACACGGATTTCAACCTAAAAATAACATAAAACAAAGTCGAAAACCGCCATAAGGAGGAAAGAGAGAGACAGAGAGCAAAGGTAAGGGATAAGATTAGGAGGGATTTCGCAATCCCTCCATATCCTCCTCAAATCTGTCGATGGATTCAAACTGACTGAAATCCATCGCCGTCCAAACAGGTAAGGGATGGGATTAGGAGGGATTTTACAATCCTATCCTGCCCAACCCCTCTTAATACGCTCGAATCCACTTGGCCAAATGGGCCCTTAACCATCCCATTGCTGGAAATCAAATCCACATCTAAAATGAGAGGTCTTCGTCCAAAAGTCAATAAGTAATCGCGATCGTCCAATTGATGCAATTTTTCAATCCATTTCCCGTTAACAAAACGGCCAGCTATTTAGACGGTTATGATTGGTCCACATGCATGCCACGTGTAGGTAAATATCCGTTCTTAGATGGAAATGCTAAGAATATTCGTGATGGGAGAGATTGGAGAGGCATTCCCTGCCCCAACTTTAAGATGTGGCAAAGGAGTCAAGATCTGCTTCATTGATCAGATCAGGCCCACCGAAGCTAAAAATGGGACCGTCCATCTTCTGGCGGGAAACAAATTTACATTGAATATAGGTAGTTGGTTATTGTCTAACTGTCTAGTCTCCTCCCATATGGACCCAATTAACGAGCAGACCAGCCTATCTCTGGGAACGAAATGCTCCCCGAGTCTGGATGTAGTTTGGCTAGTGACCCACCACCATCAAGCTAGCTAGTGTCGAAGCTTTGTGGGCCCCACCATGATCAATATGTTTTATCCACACCGTCTATCTATTTTGCCAGATTATTTTAGAGAATGAGTCAAAAAATGAGGCAGGTCCAAAGGTCAAGTGGACCACATCACTGGAAAGAGTGTGGATTGAACGGTTATCATTGAAAACTTCTTAGGGCCCCACAAAAGTTTTGGATCAAGCTGATATTTGTATTTTCCCTTCATCCAAGGTTATGTGATATAATCAACAGGTAAGATGGAAAAAACACATTATAGCGAGCCTCAGGAACAGTTCAATTGTAGGACTCGTAACCACACGAGACCTTTCATATACTTATACTTAAACAACAACATATTCCCAGTGGACCAGATCGGCGAGTTTTAATCGTTACTATACTTTTGTACCGTAATACCTCGAGGCTTGTATCTTAGCAACCACGTGGGCGCTACAATTCCAACACCCCGCAACATGCCCCATTTTGACCCTTAGATTAAAAGTTACAATTTTAGCATAATCCGAGATGGGCCGTACAATGCATGCGGGCCCCATTTGCATAAATATCTATGATGTCAAATCAATCAATTTATTAATCCATCAACCCATCTATTACTCATGTCACTCTCTCCCTACTAATCAAACAAACCCATGTCATTCTCATGCAACCCATACCCTAACTTATGCTAGCCATGATTATTTTCTTATTTTTTTCCCATTTTACCCCTCCATCTTCCCCTTATTCCCTCCCTATCCTAAAATCTCTACCACAAAAACACTCTAACTCCTTCTCATTTTTACCATTTCTTAGCAAGAGTAGATTGAGATTAAGAGAGAGAGAAAAATATTAGAATGATTAGGGAGAAATTAAGAGAGTGAGAGAAGAAATAAAGATCAGGGAGATATTAAGAGAAAAGAAAAAGAGCTTGTGAAAGTATTATGATAGATAAAGAGAATAAAAGTAAGAGAATAAAGAAAATAGTGATTAGAGGGGGTTAGGGGTGGAGAGGAGCTTGATAGACCGTCCGATCGCTGATTCAAGCTGATTTAACCGTCCATCCTTCCAAGTGAGTGCATGGGATGGTCAAAACCCTCACATTCTTTGTGATTTCTCTTTTTGGTGGGCCCATAAGGGTGAGATCCACCTTAATCATATATTGCATGTCACGATCACTTTATGTCCTAGCGACATCAGGGTGATGGTGTCCACGGGCATATCGTGGATGACCAGATTAGATATCGAAAATATCTGTTATAGCATTAGGGCGCTATCAATGTTCTTGGGTGAAAGTCTCTAAACCCTTGCAGTACCAATAGGATGCTTCAATGTCGAGATCGAGTAGATAACATGAGCATCCGAGTGCCGAATACTAGTAGGTCGCGTCTCCCACTGTGTCATGGTTGATTGAAAATGGGTGTGACCTTATCCGTCCGAGGGAAGGGGGCTGTAAGCTAGATTGAGTTTGACTAGCTCGTAAATGGGTCTGCCATCAACAAGCCAAGTGGGCATTGACATACCATTAGCAAGGTGGATAGTGAAATCTCTTCCACTCACTTAGTTATGCACGTAATGGGGAGACAACCAATGTTAGAGTGTACTAGAACCCAGTGATGTGTCCAATGACAAACCCTATTGATACGTGGACTAGTTAAGGATTGGCATGCTTGCTTGCATATTTGGAATATGACATTATGCCATGTAGGCCTTGCACTGCACAGCCTTGATATGACTAACATCATCTATGGACTTGCCAGTTTAGCATTCCACCATTTCCACTTACTCTGATATTTGTATACTTGGCACATGCATTGTGCATACACGCACGTACTATCTAAGCTTCGTATTAAGCTTATGCGCGTTCGTTACGTGCAAGTTATGCTGGACCGCAGTGGCATTGAGAGAAGAGCATGTGCCCAATCTTTTGAAATTTTGTTATATGATGTATTTTCCTTTCAGCACTGTATTTAAATATTATTGTAATGCCCTGAAAATCAGCACCTGAGTACAAAGATTCCGATCCCGAGTTCCCAGGTGTTAACTTAATGAGAATGCACGTGTGTCCTCATTCAGATTCAAATTCATTTCACACACGGATAATCAGAGTAGTGCAATTCAAATTAGCAGATCCAAAACGAGATAGATATAATAATAGATTCAGAAATATAGAGCTAAGAGTTAAAAATATAGTTCCAATTGATGATTGCCCAAAATGGGATTATACAAACCACAATATACATACCCAAGATGGTTAAAGTGTAAAGCTTCCAGTTTACACCTAATTCTCCAAAACATAGCGGTGTTGGCACAACCCGATATGAGCCTACCTGTCTGAGGTATCACTAGTACCTGCATCAATGATACGTCCGGTTGGTGTTTTAAAACACCATCCCACGTGGGAGTAAGTAGCTAACTCAGTGGTTCCATTAGTTCTAAGTTACACATGCTATCGCCACAATCAGCGCAGTTAATGATATACAAGAAATCAAACAATTCATAAATACTCTTGTTAAATGTGCATATGAAGATATGACATGATACATGCCCTTTCCAAACAACACTTCCTCACACGCTACTCCGACCACCTGGTTCGCAAATGACAACACTCCCTCAAACGTGCGACTTTAACGCCTATTTCGCCACATTCTAACCTAATGCGATGCAATAAATAATCATGTTAGTCGAATAATTATTAAGTTTAATTCATCCAGCATGTTGGCGAAGCTAAGATATCGACATCATATTACGAGTCCTTATCCGGATCACGTGACTTGTTGCCACATGTAGCAACTCCTTACTAGTGTCCCTTGAGCCAAATTTCGGTGTCACCCGTTTATCTCACAAATTAACAATTTCAATGGTATAGTATGATACCTAGATGTGTGAGGATTAACCCGGTATGGGTCATCACCTAAACCGAATATAATCACTCAATTCTAAGGTTGTAATAGTCCACAACACGCTGCCCCGACCGACTAGAGCACTATTTTCAAAGGAGGTCCAGATCAGACGGCTTACCCCGACCCACACTCGGACCACAGCCCAGATGAACAGTGGCCGGAGCGTTACAGAGGTGAGGGCTTATCATATAAAACCAAATTACCACAAGGAAAGGGCTCGTCACCCAATTCCAATCGCGCCTGTGTCGTTCGAACAGTACTCTAGTACGCAACTATCGGCCGGGTAATTTGACGAGGGTTGTTCGAATAATGGTCTATCACCTTCATCAGTGTTCACTGGTCACTATGGGGAGGCTTGTACCCCAGCATAGGCCGACAGCTCAGACATGGTGTCCATACCACCATGCTCGGCTCATGAGTCTTAAGGGGATCGTACCGCACAAATGGTTATGAATGGACACATCTACTGGGAACGGGGTATCCTAAATTCTATTTAGTCGTGTCATACATGATCAGCTGGCTAGTGGACTAATTTAATTGACCTGGGAGAATCACGACACAACCGACATTGGGTGAAAGCAACTCGTGTAGTTTAGCTACTGTCCGCCGTCTGTGTTCACACGGATCGATTAAACAAGCCTAAGGTAGCCGGCCTAACTAGGGTCACCCCTTGGTTTGGGCGATTTACCGACTAACCCAACATCTTAGCAATCTTAAGTATTTCTATTAGGGGTGCATACGGGTCGGTTCAGTCTAGTTCTGTGGTGAAACCGAAACCAAGCCGTTTCTTAACAATTCTACATTTTTTGGAATCGGAACCGGACTATTAGCACCCTAGAACCGGACCGGAACCAGATCGCGAAAAATAGTTCAGTTCTGGATCGGTTCCACGGTTCTGGGCATTTAAAAATCCAGCCCAGTTAGTGATTCACCAAGAACTTTTGGACCTAGATCCGCTCTATGGGTCTTAGGTATAAGATCCCTACAATGACGTACTCAAAGCGATTCAGTTATGATTTAGTATTTAGATAAAGAAATGAAGATAGGTGTTCGTGCCTTCAATGGAGAAGGTGGCCTTAGAATTGAAAGATTTGATGTGCCACAAGGAATTCAAAGCCAATAAAGTTCTCACCACAAAATACATGACTTGGAGAACCAAAATGCTGAGCAAGCAATGCAATGACAAGTAGTTATAAATTAAAAATAACAGAAGCAATTAAGTGCTGCTGCTATCTATCATGGCGCTCCGCCAATATTCTTTATAGAAAACAGAATCGATTCATACGTACCATTGTCCATATCTGACACTTCCAAAAGATATACCTGAATGATTCAAGGGCATGTAAATGGACAATTGTAAAAATTAGGAATTGATACATGCACATTTAATTGGCCAAAACTCAATCGGAGCTCACCAGATGAACAGTCCGATCACCTATTTGTGTGGGTTTTTTTTGGCCCAATCTAAAAAAAATGAAAACACTAAACCCACTGCATCATAGAGGCTGGAAACCAACACCCAATCTAAAACAAATGGTGTGGGAAGATCAATGCATATTCCAACGGTTCGAATCAACGGTTCGGTTCGATTTTACAAGGTCCTAAACCGGAACCAATCCGTATCTAACGGTTCTCGAAATTTTGGAACCGGAACCGGTACTGTGTAGAACTAGACCAAACTGGACTGATCCAGCGGTTCCGGTCCGGTTCCATGGTTCCACCGGTTCGATGTGTACCCCTAATTTCTATAGACCAAACTCTATATCACATAATTATAGCATAAATTTCACTACACAATCACTTAGGCATTTCATCGAACACGTGCGCATCCATAAAATGTTACACTCATTAAAGCATTAAATCAAACATGTGGGCGTGCATAAAATAATACAATCACTTATGTAATAAATTGAGCATGTGAACATCGACAAAGCAATACATTCTACCACTTAGACATTTCATCGAACATGTGAGAATCCATATCCAACCAATAGTATATAATACAATCAAACATGACATACGAACATGCTAGCTATTACAACACATTTAACATAAGATACCATTAACTGAGACCCTCAAAGGTCGATAAATGATAACCTAGAGATAATGATCCGCACCTCGTGACAATTTGCTTGACTCACGACACTCATAGGATTAGAAAATTTGAAAAAATGATCCCTATACAAATTTAAAAGTAATTAGGTAAGATTCATGCAATTTATCATATAAAAATCTAGACAGGGAAGTAGGATTTGTTTTTTACCTTCCAATCGCGAATGAGGCGGATACGACGAAGGAAAATGATTGATGTTAGGGATTTTATTGGAGGAAACCGATGAAGGGGAGCACTAAAGCCTCCCCCACTCATACTCTCTCTTCTTCTTTCTCTTTCTCTTTTTCTCTTTCTCTAATTTGAAAAATGTAAATTAGTATGGGGAAAAGAGGTGCCCAAATGAAGCCCTTATATAGTGTCAGATTTAGTGTAAATGGCACCAAGGGCTTGATTTTTACTATACCAGCCCTATGAGAGAGTTTTTTCTAACCTTTAGGGCCCATTATGGGGTGTACATGCCGATATACACCATAGGATATTTAGCCCTAATAATGATTTACGTATGGATATGATCGGTCCGCCGTTTGGATGCGCCAATCGACAGATATGATTAGAAGCCTGTTTAACGGTCACCGATAGTCGATCGGGGCTGCGGTTATATGTATATGAGAAGGGAAATATCCTTAACTCATATCTCGAGTTTGATCGCGATCTAACGGTCGAAAATCCACAACTTCGCGAAAGAGCGGAAAGTCTATTTCACTTAAGTTTTAGCCTTCAGATTAGGGTATTTGTGTATTTCAAACACTCGGCCTTTGTCCCAAGTTGCGCAGCTTTGGGTACTATCTTGATTCTCCACCCGCGATGGACGTCAAGCCTAGCGAGACGGATGTTATTGTATAGTTTCGGAACTACTGGCCCACTAACGAGCGGTCTAAAGTTTGTTCGGAAAATATGGATATTTCTGGAATGAATTAGGTATCAAGATTTTTTGTGCACAATTATTAGGGTTTAGATTAACTGTGTTCATAGTGTGGTCTATTTATAATCAGCAAAAAGGCTATTCAGTCTTAATAACCATAAATGGTTGGTTTTTAAACTAAAAGAGTAACTGGATTAATTTGGCTTGTTAATTATGATCCGACTCCTAATTGTCTCATCTTTGAGTGGATCTTTAATTTAGCTATGGTAGTCTTGATTAATTAGTGATAGGTTGGCTAGATTTGGGCCCTATGTGAACCAGTTACGAAGTTAAACTCGATACTTAAGTGATCAGAAATTTCAAAGGTTTTTGGAAATCCAAAATAATGAAATCCCAGGACATTACAATTATATTAGTAGATATGTGGTGATAATGTTTTGGTGTCTTGGGTATACTTGTGATTATGCTCATTTTTAAAAAAATTCACCCTGAAAATTTCCATTGTAGGATCCTGAGATCAGAACTTGGTGCATGAGAGCTGGGAGCCGAGAGCCGAGAATGAGATACTACGGAGGCTGTCGGCACCGGATTCAGTGGTTGAGAATTTTGTGAGCCCGATTCCTAAGTTTAGGGGTGACATTAATTACCAATGTTTCCTGTGGTGTTGTTCGTATTAGAACTAGATCTGCATTATTTTTATCACCATTCCATAAAATGAGTTGGAGGAATGGATGGACGGCGCCGATAGAACCCATACATCACGGTGGCTTATAGAACTTTGACACCAGCTAGCTTGCTGGTTCTAGGTCCTCAGCTGAACTGCGTCTGAGCCACTCAGCCCACCTAATAAATGACCGGGATCCAGCAACGTGAGACACGTGAGCCGCGAATGGATTCGCCCTCAAAAAAGGGGAATTTAAACACTCTGATAGGGTGGGATGGATGATACGAATTACAATCCAAGTCATGGTCCCAGTATAGATGCATCAGGAACCACAAATTACTTTCATTTGATCATTTAACCATCAGATTGGTGTAGATTTATTGGACTGTTAAAGGTGGAGATTTATTGGACGGTTAAAAATGAAACTATCCTATTTCACCAAACAAAATTTCACGAATCAGAGGCTATGATTTTCCAAACAATATGATTTTGGAAATGTAGATTAAAAAAAGTAGGTTCTACAATTTAGACGGTTTAAATCATACCATTTATGCAATTTATGAGTGCTGGAGTATCAAGAGGCATATGCTGCCAGTGTATCATATATCATGTAATTCCGGGGTTATAATCGCTCCGCGAGGAAATGTTAAAAAACGTGGGTGAAAAGGGAAATTATCCCAGATATTACATCAGTACCATACACTTATGGTACCGCAGGTTATTTTTATATGAATGTATAATACATATTAATATCGTATCCGTTCAAATGGTTTATATCATCTTGGATATTACTGATACTGTAAATAAGGTTAAAAAAACATAGGATGGACCACAACATTCAAATCAATGATTGGACAGGTATATGACAAAATCACATGTATGGTCCACCACATTAGTGGACCAGACCTAATTTCTCATCAGATTATCTGCATAACGATGAAAAACCACGTGCATCGATCTGAGGTACTGGACATATGATAAATTGGCGGGAAAAAATGTGCAGCACGGCAATCTCACGGTACAGGGCCGAGTACCTAATCATTTATCGGTGAAATAAAAAGGAGTTCCTCGGATGCTTCTTAAAAGCCATTATCTCCGTTTGTTTCAGGAATCGAGTCACGCTAGCGGTGGAGCTTCAGGAGCCGAACCGTGGCTCAGGCGACAAAGTTTCACACGTGTGGTCCCGGAATCCTATCTGGTCCACCCATCATATGGCCCACACGCGCAGGTTCAACAAAGACCGTTGATTTTTATTTATTTTTCTTTTTATTATAACAGTCCATGTTAATAACGAGACTTCCTCGGCCCATCTTCCTCGCTTACGTGTCAGTTGTACAGGACATCTCATCCCTTTAACGGTGGACACATCATGAAGATTGCTTGGTAAGAAAAGTAAGCCGGTCCAATCAAATCAATTTACGGCGGACGAAGGTGATCTGTGGGCCCCACAATGATGTGTGTATTTCATCCATTCGGTTCATCCATTTTTAAAGATGATTTTAGGGCTTTTTCCCAAAAATGAGAGGAATATAAATCTCAGGTGGACCACACCATAAGAAAACAATAGTGAGTGGATATCCATCATTTAAATCCTACTAAGGCCCACTGTACTGTTTATTTGACATCCAATCTGTTGATTAGGTCATAAAGACACATATGAAGGGAAAAAACAAAGATCAACTTGATCCAATACTTTTATGGGCCCCAAAATTTTTTTAATGGTTGACATTCATTCAACACTGTTTCCTATAATGTGGTGCACTTGAGATTGGGATATACCTCATTTTTTGTATAATACCATAAAATTATCTAGAAAAATAGATGGACGGCATTGATGAAACACATGCATCACGGTGGGGCCCACAGAGCACTGACCATCAGCCATTGGCTGGTGGCAGGGGGAGTAGCCAATCCATTTCCTACACGACTGCCCCTTCGGCTGTAAAGATGGGAGCCCTTCTTTAATCGTGGCCACAACTGCTCAGTCGATTGGCATAATGTAAAGAGTCATCAGCCATGCAACACAAATCTCTGTGGGGCCCTTTGCGATGCGCGTGACATCTGCTCCGTGCATCTTTTGTACCAGATCTTGTTAGAAAACATCACCATCAGCATCAACATCATCTAAGCCTTGTAAAAAAATGAGGATGATCCAAAACTCAAGTGGGCCACGGCACAAGGAAAGGTGGGGATGGGATCATCTAAGTTTTGGATAGATTGAACGCTCACCATTAAAACTTTTCGTGGGCCACAAAAGTTTTGGATCAAGCTGATGTTTCTTTTCAACCTTCTTCGAGGTCTGTACGACGTAATCAACAGGTTGGATGTCAAATAAACATTACAGTGGGCCTTAGGAGATTTTTAATGGTGGACATTCAATCACTACTGTTTTCCGGTGGTGTGGTCGACATGAGTTTTAGATCTGTCTCCTTTTTGGCATCAAGCCCTAAAATGATCTTTAAAAATGAATGGACGGCGTTGATAAAACACATACATCATGGTGGGGCCCACAGAGCAAACACATACAAACGGACAGGTTCGATCACATGACGGTGGATACGAGGAAGGTTTCAATGGTGGGCATCCCCATCTCGACTGTTCCCTGTGGTGTGGCCCACTTGAATTTTGAATCGGCCTGATTTTCAGGATCAGGTCCCACCACGGTCTGGCACAAATGATTGACGGAAGGGATTTTACGCAAACATCACAGTGGGCCCCACGGAGCTTTTGTTGCACAGGCTCTAGAAATTCGGGTCCACTGTCCAGGGCGTGCTCATGGCTGGCCCTTCGAAATGATTACGGCCAGCAATTAACCCCTTTAACCGCATCCAGCGCGGATCACTGTAACATTTCCTCATCTTCTCTGAGAACCATCATCTCTCTTGGACGGCCAGCTTCGGACACGTGTCAGCTATCAGCCAACAATTTGGTGGGCCACCCCCGGACTTTCCATAGTCCATCAACCATCCCAATCAACTGGTTGGGCAGAAGACGTCCAGAGCCACGTCTTTTGTTCATATCCATACTCAAACATGGACGCCGCTGGCTAGTGACGCTGACACTAGCGAGGTTGTTAGTGGTCGGTGCTATATGGAACCAACCATGATGTATCTCTTTATCCGCGCCGTCCATCCAATTTTTCCGATAATTTTAGGGCTTGGTACAAAAAATGAGATATATATGAATATCAAGTGGACCACACCACAGGAAAACAGTAGTAATTGGATGTCCATCATTAAAAACCTCCTAAGGCCTACTGTAATGTTTATTTGACATCCAACCTGTTGATTAGGTCATAAGGACCTGGATGAAGGGAAATGACAAATATCAGCTTGATCCAAAACTTTTTTGGTCTACAAAATTTTTTTAATGATGGCCATTCAATCAACACTGTTTCCTATGATGTGGTCGACTGAAGATTTAGATCTATTTTTAGTTTTTTTTTTAATCATAAAATGATCTTTAAAAATGGATGAACGGAGTAGATGAAACAAGTACATCATGGTAAGGCCCACAGAGCACCGACCACTAGCCAGTGGTAGGGTCACTAGCCAATCCGCGTCCCTCAAACATGTGGCCCACCTGACGATTAGACCAGCCTTGGCTTAAAAGTAGAGCATGTTCCACACAGATCCCTACATCCCACGGTCCCGATCGCTCACGCGCATGCCACATAAGCGCGAGCGCTGCTCCTCGCCCATCCAATCTGTCCTCGCTCGGATCGCTGTAGCATTACTCCAAAGTCCAAAACAGGAGTTAATGAGTTTTACGATCCTCATTAACTCAAAAACAGGAGTTAATGAGTTATACGATACTCGGCCGGTCCATGAAACTTGATACGCAGTCACTCAAAACTTGTACACGTGGAAGACATTAACTCGAAATAAACCGACAAAATGATGGAACAAGCTGTCGTCATATCACAATCCCAAAATAAGTTTGGTTGGAAAATCCTAACATCTGATTCACGGACACCTGTTTGTTGGAATATGACCCTTGGTTATTTTTCATTTTTAACCGTCCATAAATGTCCGCCAATCGGATGGTTAGATAATAAATCTATGAACCAACATTACGACAGTCTAATTTAACTTATGGGCATGACACCCATGCAATTTCCAAGCGCCTGCACATCGTCACGTACCTCCAGCTAGAGTATCAAATGATTTCTCCGGGAGCTAAAGGAAGTTTTCTCCATTACATCCCGACGTATCACAATGTGGTGCGTTGAAGCTTTCTCCCTTGAATCTGGATCATATTACAGTGATCCAAACGTTTAAAATATGATTTTTTTTTTATTTTTTTGGATATTAAAAAAATAAAATCTCTTGTATTGGATTATTTAAACGATTTGAATGTTGGTAATTTTTAATTAAAAATGGATGGTATATAACCGTTTATAATTTTTTTTTTTTAGAATAATCCTATAATAAAAGTTACTTCTACCGAAAAGACGGTTTGGATAATTGAAACAAACTCAATTCCAATCGCTATGGTCCGGACGTTTTGCACTGCAATTCATCAGGATGTATCGAAGCAAACCCGAAAAAAATGGGAGCGGATTGGTGTGACTCGGGTAACCCCTGAGTGACTGTTACCTATACCGTGGGGCCCACCTTGATGATTTTTTGTATATCCAATCCGTCCATATAATTCTACGGAACATTTTAGCACTAGATCGAAAAAATTAAGAAAAAAATTATCTCAGGTAGACCACGACAAGTGATTCACCATTAAAAATTCGAAATGGCAAATCGTAAGGTTTTCGTAGTGCTCATTTTCTTTATAACCAGTTGATAATGTCAAGAAGACATGGATGAAACGAAAATACAAATATCAGCTTGATCGAATACTTTCGTGGTCCATAAAAAGTTTTTAATAGTCTTTCATCTCTGTTTCTAGTGGTATGGTCCATTTGAGATTTTGATCTTCTCAAGGTTTGGGATCGCGTGCTAAAATGATATGTTAAAACATATGGACGGCGTGGATATACAAAAAATAAATCAAGGTGGGCCCCATACGGTTAGGGTAAGGTAACAGCTAATCCGCTCCCGAAAAAATACTCTTATCTCCTGTGGTTTTGTGTCGCAAAAACACATAGAGACGATCGCATGAGTTTGAACATTCGACGCCTACGAAGCCCTTCCTCCAATTTTCTATTCTTTATTTAAATAAATATTAAAATCCTCTATATATATGCGCTTTCATTTCTGCTCTCCTCTCTCTCTCTCAAAGCTGCAGAGAACCTTCCATGGCTGCCAGTTCTCTCTCCAAGGTAAATTGACTTTGATTTTCTTTATACGAAGTTTCTTCCTCTCTGCAAGCGATTTCACTGCCAGTAATTTATTTAGTAATTTTCTCGATTTTTTCTCATTTTCTCGGTGTATTTTTTGAATCCGATGCTATTTTTTTCATTTATTCTTATTATTAAAAAAAATAAAATCTCTGATCATTCGTTTCATCTGAATTTCTTGCTATTTTCATCGATTGAAGTCCTCGTTTGGCGTTCTTTGATGAAAATTCTGCTCTTTAATATCTTTTCCAAGGTTATGTTTCTCAAAGCGTGTCAGCATACATCTTAAGATATGATTTTGTTATAGGATCTTGGCCTGAAATGGATGATATAGAATTCAAGGCGACGTAGGAAACGCTGAAAGAGGAGTTATTCGATACTCTGGCTGTGTAGGATGCTTGATACCCAGCACTTAGAAATGGTACATGTGGCCTATTTTACCCCAAATGAACCTGCTAGATTGTGGAATCCACTGTCCTTAAGTTACAGTATAAAAATCAGGTCAAATATATGATTCTGTTATAGGATATTGACCTGAAATCAATGATATAGAATTCAAGGTGATGTAAGGAGTTATTCGATGCTCTGGCTGTGTAGGATGCTTGATACACAGGCGCTTAGAAATTTTACACTTGGCATATATTACCTCTAATGAAACTGGAATCCACTGTCCTTAAATTACAGTATAAAAATCAGGTTGGTTGAACAATCCTAACCTCTGATTTGTGTACACTTGTTTTTTGAAATAAGACCATTGGATATGTTTCATTTCTAACTGTCCAATAAATGTCCAACGATCTAATAGTAAGTAGTAACCAAATTAGTGTAATTGTTTTGCTCATGATACATCTAAACTGGTGTGCAGAATTTGGATGGTTTAGTTTGAATGATTTGTATGCCACACGAGAAATTTCTGAGTAATTTCTAACTGCCTGACAGCTTGAGTATCATCCATCACACTCTGCCAGAGTATCAAAGTATTTCTCATACTAAAATTTGTTGAAATTAGGCCTCTTTGGATTGAAATTAAGTTATTTAGTTTTGAAATTGGTAGATTTGGGTAGATGAATAATTACTGGTCAGATGCTGTTTTATTACTTTTAATTACTCTTTTTAATATCAACTAAAAAAATCTTGTTTGATTGAGGGGAGTGATTCCTCATATAAAGTTCATTATGAAACATTTGAATTTCCTACAATATTATCTGTGAGAATAATGTTCTGTGTACATCTGCTGGAATATTACAATTAGGTCTCACTTTCATAATATAACACTCGAGGAATAATACTGGAATGATGCCCACAAAGTGCACATGGGAAACATCTATAACGTTAATGTGGCACTTGTTTGTAGTGATCAGGATGGTTCACTTGGTGGGCCGCAGCCCAAAAGTTTGGATAGTCAGACAACTGTAGCTATCATGTTCGATGGCTGACAAAATTGACAGTTAACGCGAGAAAATTATAACTCTACATTCACTAGGCAACGTTTGCAAGAATTGGATGGTCAGAGCCGTCCAATCATGGCACCCTTTCGGCTTATGGTATGTCGACGCAGTGGCACGCCAGAATCAATGGTCCTGATCGGTGTACATATTTGGCTGGTGTATGACGAGGATGCCATTCCATATAATGCCCATGTAGTGCACATTCTGAATCAAATTAGCATCTCTAATAATGATTTTATGCATTTCAAAGTTTTTCTTTTTAACCAAGATGTGGACAATGAATGATGTGGCAGGGATAGATATTTAATTGGCTGCTAGTGCAAGATGGCTAAGAATGAAGACTCTGGTAGCCCTGGATGGACTGCTTCGTATATCATGCAGACAACAGAGGACGTTGTCGCAAGAGCGGTTGCTGCTGCAGCTGCAGCTGCCACCGTTCATACCTCACGCCCATCTGTGATCTTTTCATCCAAAGATGATCATGGCAACAGCCAACTTCAGAAACTACAAAGACAGGTTACAAGAGTCTTGAAGGGGTTTTCTTCTCCACCTGAAGTTAAAAGAGGAGCTTACAATCCAGAAGTTCTTACCAGCCAAAAGCGCCAGTGGGCAAGCTTACAGTTGCAGTCCTTGGTACGTTGATCTTGCTCACCTTGTCATTTGCTTCTGATACTTCAAAATTTATTGTGCGCAAAGGGTATTTAGAGCCTTCTTTGTTTTTCATAGGGCAGTGGGTTAGTGTTAAATTGTAATGCGGTGCTAGCTTTTGATGGATAATGTTTCATTTTGGCCAACTGATGTTTTGCACCTCTATAACTTATCTCACTGATGCTGAATGTATGTAGACCACCAGATTAGCAGTCTATTATAAGCAAGATGGAGGCTGGAGACATTTTCATAAAAAGAAAAGAAAAAAGATGGAGTCTGGAGTTCCTGGATACTCAGAAAGAGATAGTACTGTGATGGGAATCTGGGAAAAGCCCTCTCATTAACCTTCTTGTGGACTTGTTTAGCTATTGGGATACTGCTCCATTAGGAGCAAAGCTCCAAATGGCAATTGGTGTTTCTTCTTCTTCTTCTGCCCTTCATCTTGGCCATTATTATTGGTGCAAGAATGTTATGCCTCCTAATCTTGTGACTCGAAGCCACGATTGTCATATGCCACTCATCTTTCAATCATCAATCGTGTCTGGTACATCATTTTAGCTTCATACATGATTCAATGCGGATAGTAATTTAAGCAGATGATTTAACAAATGGGTAAAACTTATCCCAATTGAAAAGGATATAAATAGTTACCATTTAGAAGATCAAATAAGATCAAAATCCATTTTCAGATGCCACAAGATTGATGGAAGGGACTGATAATGGGCTTGGAATTGAATTTCCAGCAGCCTACTAGTTTCCACAACTAGAGAAGGAAAGAATCTCTCCAATCAAGAAGGAGAGAGATTGTGGATGGATGCGACAGCCTTCTAGGAGGGAAAATCCACCAGTACTATAGAGGAAACACTTCTCTAGAAAAAAAAAAAAACAAAACAAAAAACCCTACTTAAAAAAAAAAAAAAAAAACTTACGCACACACACCCCCACACACTCACACCGTAGTGGGTTTTCACCACCTATGGATACTCGAACCCTTGACCGGTTGTTGAAACTCCAGAGAGTCTTCCACCCGAGCAAGAGTAAGGATCCTAAAAAACCCTACTTCTATTCAATAAAGAATATCAGCATCATCATACTTCATATGTATGGACCTAGCCCTATTTACAAGATCAATGACAGCGAAATTCCTGAAAGTTAAATACCTATCTAAATTGCTATTGGTCCACGTAGAATTTCCTTAATTCATCTCAAAGTATCATTTGCTAAAGTTGTAATACAAGAAGGAAATAAACCTACACAGAGAAACCACATTAAAGAGTTTAACTTCCACAGATAACTTGTTAATATACAACTGCATGGGCCTATAGGTCCGTAAGGTTTTACAAAACCCTAAATGCACTTTATGGTTTGTATATTAACCATACAAAACCAATTGGTTGGACAAAACAAACCAATCTGTTCTTGTTTTGGGCCATCTGATTGGATTTGTGGGCTCCACAGCACACTCGGATGCTTAGCCTTAATGATCAATTAGTGGCACATGGGATCCACTTGTGGGCCTCCTCTTGTTCATGCGCTTGATGGGTTGTCTGCATGCATCAGTAGTTTGATGGAAATGGATATTTGTATTCATTACTAACCATTTAGTTATTGCTGGATCTTATTATTTTCAATATGATAAATTGTTGGTTCACTGTGTACAACGTGTGTGGGTGTGTGTGTGTTAGGTGCGTGTAAAAAAAAAAAACTGTGTACAGCGTAATGCAATAGGTCTATCAAGTTTCTCTAATTTTTCTTTCTTTCTTTCTTTCTTTCTTTCTTTTTTTTTTAAATATTTTTTTTTCAGTTTTCTTTTAAAAAGAAGTGATAGCGAACTGTTATTACCGTCGAGTTTCTTAATTTTGAGACTTTTCTTTTTGTTTGGGTACAGTATTTTGAGATTCCAAGAGTCTGAGGATTTTTATATTACCATTCTGCTGAAAAGTTTCTTTTTGATTTTGGCTGTGACAAAACTGGCATCCTTGTAAAAGTATAGTTAGATATTTGAAAATCTTCTTATCATTGCAAATCACGTTTATGTAGGACATATTTCTTAATTGTCTGTGGAAGCATTTCTCAGTCTTTTGTACCAGATGGTGATATTTTATCTCTTGTATTTCTGTTCGTCTTTATCTTGTTATTTGATGTCAACATGTACATATTTTGAATTGCATGCACTCCTTCAACTGGTTGCCCTGTCTTGATTTGTGTTTTATTAACCAGATATCTCTGATACTTTTAACCATGCAGGATCAAAGGCCTGTCAAAGAGCCTTCCAGGCTTTTTGAGAGCATGGTTGTTGTTGGACTTCATCCTAACTGTGACACTGAGGCACTTCAAAAACGGGTGTATGAGGAAAAATCTGATGGTCCAAAGAAATTACGAAGTTCACTAAGTTTCCAGCATCAAATTCACGGAGAACCTAAGCTTGAACCACAGGTGCTGATGATTGAATGTAGTGTTGAAGTGAAGCAACTCACATTTCTCATTGTTTATATAAGTTTGACAAAAGAAATAACTCTTTTTCAGTAGTTTGACAAAATGACTCACATGTCTCGGTGTTTATTTCTGGCTTAGCATTTCCCTTAGCATGCTTCCTATGCTATGCAAGTATAGGTAGCATGCTAAGGGAAATGCTAAGGGAAATTCTTTATATAGGTCTTTGTCAGATGTTTTCTTTGTTTTGGTTCTTCCAAGATGCTTGATTTAAATCAGTGCTGCAGATGACTTCTGTCGAATTCTTCTCAGACTGCCGATGAGACTTGTTTTTATGGTTGTTGTCCCATCTTACAATGCAGTTGGAAAAAAATATAAAGAATTACGCTTGTCACTTGCATGCAAATTTTGTACCTGAGGATTAGGACATTGAAAATGTAACTTATTACTTTTCCATTTTCAGGTTTTGTTTGTTTATCCTCCGGAAAAGCAACTGCCTCTCAAATATAAGGATCTTCTCTCATTCTGTTTTCCTGGAGGTGTGGAGGTTTGTATTAAATTTAATGGTGTGTTGCTTTACGTATTTTTAGCTTTCATTTGTATGATCTGCATTATGAAAATATCTTTGGTATTTTTAAAATATAGTGATATGCTTCTGGTACTTTAAGAAAACAGCAATTTTCTGTTAGCATCCTGATGCAGGACAGAAAGGGGTTACTTGATATTTCAGATTTTGGGTTAGATGAGGTCTAGGACTGGTCGAACAAGAGTGAAGAGATATTTAGGTGGGGTTCGGTATTTCAGAAAGTTAAAGAAAGACAAGAATAATCTGAAGGATAATCAACTGAGTCGTATAGCCTGAACTGGGGCTGTTAGAGTCTCATCTTAGACCTTAATTGAAGATTGGAGTCACACCAATTGATTAGAGATGTCACACCTCTAAAAGGGGTTGATGGAGTCACTCCACCAAAGAAGCAAATAAGTTCTAGAAAATTTTGTTTTCATTCATTCATGCTCAAAAGAGAACTAGCAAATGGCTTTTTATAGAATAGAAAACATTCTGAGAAGCTACATATGATTAATTGTCAATCTAGGAATATACTACTTTATATATCTTATGTTATCAATTCATCTTCCTATGCAATCTTAATTTCCAAGGCCACTTTTTTGTTGGAAACCACCTTCTTTACCATGCATTTCACCTTTCTCAAACCAGCACCATCTATAATGACTTTAACTATCTTCTAGTCCCTAGGCACTGGGGTTTGCATGCAAGTTATGGGCCTGTTTTGGGTACGGGCTTGGATCGTAGGCTTGAGTATAAGACTCTCAATGGATCGGGTTAGATCCAAGATCCGATTCACTCCGAACCTGTACAATGCAGAGTTGGATCTTAAAATAGGTCTGATTAATTAAATGGACCAGATTCGGTCTATAAAAATAAATCCGAATTATATTCGGGTTGGATCTAGATCTAGTAGTGAGATCTGATCGGATCCCCACTATTGCATGCTTCAAGCAGTCAACTGTTTCGACTTCCACAATAGTGAATTTTGTGTGGCTGTTCAACTACTGCTCTTTAGACTTCAATATTCTTGCATGATTCAAATTGAAAATATTCAAACTGCACCATTTTGTTGCTAAATTAAATATATTATCTTATATATTTTTTAGATTTGTGATGTGGTGGATTCGGACCAGATCTGACCCGAATTAGATGGCTATATGGATTTTTGGGTCGGAAATGGATTTGGCTATTTATAAGTGGATCGGATATGGATATCACTTTTTGGATCCGAGTTAGATCCGAATCCAATCCGAATCCGGCTACAAATTTCCAGACTTGGAGCCGGATCCAACTGGATCCGATCCAGATCTGACCCATTGAGAGCCCTACTTGATTATATGCCTGAGCTGTTTTTTTGGGCTTGGGCCTGTTGCCATCACATCTTGATATTTTCATTTGGAGTCAGCATTAAGCCCACATTACTCTTTTTTATATAGATGAATTAACCAATAGCATTTGCCATTTGTTAAGAGGTTCATTTGTGTATGTTTTTTGCAGATTTTGTGGGTATTGCTGGCAAGTCTAGAGAGGTGTCAGTGCTCAATTGGAGGTTTTGAAGAAGGCTTTAAACTGTAGAGGTTTTAGAATTAGAAGAACCAAGACAATACTTGGAACATAACTTAAGCAAGAATAGTTCTAGAGGCATGGCTTTAGTTGAGATCAGTGGGCAAGAGATTCCTCAAAGCGACACATTTTGTTTCCTTGCTCTATAATTGAAAAAGAATTTAGAGATCTATGAGGATGTCTTGATTAGAATAACAGCTTGGTCTATGAAGTGGAAATGTGCCTTGGGACTTGTGTGTGATAGCCTCATGCCAATGAATAAACTCATGGAGAAGTTTTCTACTATTTAATTGGCTATGCTATATTATGTGTGGACGAGTGTTGGGCCATGAGGAGGCAACATGGGGACGTGTGTTGCAGACATAAGGAGGTCTAGATCGACAGAATGGGAATGGTAGGAAGGATAGAATGAAGAATGAGTCATCAGCAGCGGCCCAAGAGTAGCCCCAATAAGAGAAATGATAGAGAACGTATTGAGATGGTTTCACAATGTGCTATAAAACTTGGAGATAGCTTTGATAAGGATGGGAACTTTGGTTAGGATTGAAGGCATGTTCACTAACTGCGAATGATCCCTTTGATGTGAATGATTTGTGGAACAGGAGATGTAAAGCCAATTCCGAACGGCTTTCTAAAGGTGCATTGTCTTGATTGCGTGTTGAGATATGCATTCTTGAACTATGGTGATCTTGAATAGGCATCCTACACCAATAAATTGAATAATCATACAATACCACTAGACAAGCACTGATGATTTTGTATCTAGTAAAAAATGTATCGTTGTGTGTGGAAGCACTTCTTTGGATCGTATGAGCCGATAAATGTGTTACCATCAAGAATATCTAAAAGGAATTTTGCTCTTCCTTGCATCTTGTGCTGGGAAAAGGAGGTGATGACATATCATCTTTCATGCATTGCAATATGTCATGGGAGATCTGGTGTTTTCTGTTTTCGTGTTTTGAAGTTTTTTTGGTGCTCCCGGATTCTCTTGAGGACTTATTCTTTAGTTGGTCCCCAACCCTTCGAATCCTGGGGTAGAACCCTGCTCTGGATGCTTCCTCATGCTATCATGTGGATCAAATGGTAAGAACACAACAAAGTTTTCGAGGATGTCTGTCTCTTGCCTCTGATAGCAGAATCCTCCTTGTGAGTTGCGGTCTTGTCGCCGAGGAGTTCAAAGTGGTCACTATCTCAGACCTTTCAACAAGTTGGGAGCCTTGTTCTTTGGGATAAATGTAGGAAGCCGAAAATGATAGATAATGGACTTAAATATGGATGGTTGTTGCATAACTAACCTGGCGAACTCCGCAATTGGCAGTGCTGTACACTACGGGAAATATTATGTCAAGGTGGCCTTCTTGGGTCTAGTTCCTGCAGGTAACTCCAAATGGGTTGAGTTAGACACCACTAGAACAGGCCTCAAGCTCTGTTGAAATCAAACTTCCAAGCGTTTAGTGGTGGAAAGCAACTTGTTAAATGAGGTTGTGTGGGTTTCTGGCTAACATGTAGTTCCTGGAAAGTGTAGTTCTACTATTAATGAGATCCAGGCCCAAGTGCCATTTATCCATGTTTTCTAGGCATGTTGCTGGAGAAGATTCCTCAGAGGATGTTTTAGGGGCTTCCAAGCCTTCGCTTGTGATTGAAAGTGTTTTGCTTTACCCGAGTGGACTGTTTTTTTTTTTCCTTTCTAATAAAAATTGTTCCTGCTGATTAAAAAAGAAGAAGAAAAAAGCAAAAAAGAAAAGCTGATGCCAAGTATCTAGGACAATTCGACAATGATGATGATGATCCCGGATATTTTCACATATCTTCAGAACCCCGAATATAATGATAATATCCTGATATGGGATTCTTTTTGTTTATTTTTAACATTCTTTTACTTAAAATTTCTTGTTATCCCAGAACCTCATCTCTACCTGATCCTCCCTCTCTTCTCTCTCTCATCTGCTCCCTCTATTTCTTTTAACCATCTATCTACTTTTCTTTATCTTTCCTTTTATTGTTTTTAATTTTATTTTAATTTTTTTAATGCATTCATTGTTTTCAGTTATAGTTTTTCCTTTACAGAATGTGTCCCGAGAAAACCTTCACGATATTTTTTTGGGCTGAGAAATTGCTGAGTATGAGATTTGTCACTTCAGTCTCGGGTTTCCCACTAGGTGACTAGAGTGTCATTGAATGTTGGATCATCTATGCCTCCTTCCAAATCTTTTCTTGTTTGATCTTCATGATGATGGATTGTTTCTTATCCCTTATCTTTTTGCCTTTCAATAAGCTTAATTGAGTTAGTGTACTAGTTTGTACCTTCTGGGAGAAAAATTCTATATGCATTTTCTTATATATTTGTTCAATTGAGTCATTTATCAGTGGATTACTGCATATATATATTTTAGTGGATTACTGCATATGTTGTATTATTGTCTTTGATAAGCTTGCCATAATTTTAGCTTTGACAGGTAACCTGTTTCTGCATTATCTTCTGAAAACTCTATTAATATTAGTTCATGTGCAGGTTCATGCTGTGGAAAAAACTCCTTCGATGAGTGAGTTGAATGAAATTCTTCTTGGGCAGGTATAAATGCTATTAGAACTCTTTACATTCTATCTCATGATATTTACTTCATTAATATACAAAACGCTTGTTGGGCTTACTACATGTTTCTTTTGACCAAAGTGACAAATTTGATTACTCAACCATATTTCAAATATGAGTTACGTTGATCATTACACGTCCTAAGTAGAGCTGTTCCCACCTTGTAGACACTAATAGCAATTAACATATGGCTTCATTCTGCAGGAGCACCTTAAACAAAGTGATCTATCCTTTGTGTTTCGGTTACAGGTAAATTTCAGGGTTCTTTTTTTTTTTTTTTTTCCATTTTCTTCTTTTGGTCACTTTTTTCTGTTGTTTGTCTTTGGTAAAACAACAATTTTGATCACACAATTATATGTGGATTATTATTATTATTATTATTTTTTGTATCCACTATATTGGTATTCTGATAAAGAATGGTGGGAATTCACCTTTTGTTTTTTGTTTTCTATAAAGTGGCAGGTTAACCACATGATGACATTTCAATCACATAATGCATGGAGGTTTTTTGCCTGTACTTTGTGTGTGTGTGTGTGTGTGTGTGTGTGTGTGTAATGTCCTCTGTTTGCTAGATACACTTGTCAAATGACGGTTGATAAAAGGAAATAAATAAGGAAAATTCCAATCAAATGAGGAACTTATTTGAAGAAATTTTTTTCCCTGATTGACGTTAAGTATTTTAAACGCAACTAAATTAGTCAACAAACTTGAATACTTGATCCACGGTGTTGAGGGTTAGAAATGTATTTTTTTCCCCAAGAAACCTCAGGTAAAGCAGTGCTCAACATCATTATTTCAAATACGCGGATGACACGCTTCTCTTTTGTGAAGCTAAGGAGGACTCGGTGGATAACCTTTGGAAAATTCTGGTTTGCTTTAAAGCTGTCTTGGGTTTGAAGATTAATGCGGCCAAATCTGAAATGCTTGGAGTGCACGTAGGTGGGGATGAGCTTCACCGCTTTACTAGCATCTTTGGTTGTAAGTCTGATGCCTTCCCTTTCTTGTATCTGGGGCTACCTTTATGCATTGGGAAGCCAACTAAGCATCCTTGGGGCAGGGTGATTGAAAGAATCGAGAGGAAGTTGGCCTCGTGGAAGTGTCGCTATTTATCTATGTGTGGCTAGTTGACTTTCTTAAAGAGGACATTCTCCAAAATGCCCATTTACTTCTTGTCACTATTCAAATGCCCCAAGTCGGTGTTGGAGAAGTTGGATAAATTGAGAAGGAATTTTCCAATGGGAGGGTGCTAATGATAAAAGGAAGTTTCATCTTCTTAGGTGGGATGAGGTTTGCAAACCTTTTTTTTTTTTTTCTCTGGGGGATGCTTCTCGAGATATGGATTTGGCATTTTGGGGTGGAGGAAGGAAGGCTTTGGAGACAAGTGATAGCGAGCAAGTGTGGCACGCAAGAGGGTGGATTCCTGATAAGTCTGTTACTGTGGCGGAATGTTTTTCCATCATTGAGGGATCGATTGTTTGGTCTCCGCCCTGTTGAAGGAACTTGCTGGAAGGCGAGATTGATGAGATTGCTGAACTTCTGAACTTCCTAAACAATGTTTAGCTTCTGGTTCTTGAAGAGGACTCAATATATTGGTCGAGGCATCGTTTGGGGAAGTTCTCAGTGAAGTCATTCTTTGAGTTGATCCGAAGGCTTCTCCCCAGTCTGGTCCACCCCACCTGTTCCACTTTTGGTTCTATAGAGCTCCTCTTCGGGTGGCGGTTTTTGTTTGGCTTCTTGGAAGGAAGAGAATTCTCACGGTAGATAATCTGCAGTGGAGATCCCTTGTCCTCCTGAATATTTGCTTAATGTGTATGGCTAACGTGGAGTTCATCGGTCATCTTTTCATCCATTGTTCCTTTGCCCATAGTGTTTGGAACCACTTCTTCAATGTCATGAATGTTAATTGGGCCATGCCAAAGTCTGTAAGCGAGCTGATTTGGGCATGGCACGACAAAGGAGTCAGTTAATCTGGGAAGGCTATTTGGAGATTACTTTTAATGGTGGTCTTTTGGGCTTTGCAGGGAGCCTAGATTGGGTAATGTTTTAGAAATGAGGGCGTGGGTATAGAAGATGTCATTTGTAAAGTTAAAGAGTTTTGTGCCTATTGGGTGGCTCATGTTAAGGCCACTGTGGGCGGCTCTCTTTTCTGAAGTTTTGTTGTTGGGGGTTGTTTTCTTTGTCCACTTGTGGTTTTTTAATAAATTGTTGTTGTCTCTCAAAAAAAATAAAAGAAAAATTCAAATGAACTACATAAACTTGGGTGACTTTTGAAGTATGAATAGACGCTTGAGGTGCCTCATATCTTTAAGGATGCAAAATCATCTCTACAAGAACTTGACATTTAAACTGATCTACATTGTCTCTTTAGGAGTTTATCTATACATTTTTCCAGTCCTTTTACACAATGAGGAAATAAGATCAATGTTCGGAAAAGGATGTTTCAAATGCATTCGAGAATTTCTGTTGCATATTAGAAGGCCTCATTCATTTGTGCCTCTGCAGGTTTGTGTTTATGTTCCTTGCGTATGGGAGGAAATGGTTTATTGGTTCCAAGACTTGGGATGGTACCTACTTTTATAGTGGCAGACACAACAAAAATGTCACTCTTGGAGACGTACACAGAGATTTATGAGTGGCAATAAACAATACAAGATGCATTTTGTTACTTTTGGAAATAAAATTTATCCCTTTTTTATAGTTTAGATGATTCTGATGGAGCAATAGAATCAGATTTCTTATTTTTCTGGTTTTAGTAGCCTATGCCGAGCATATATTTGTGGTTTTGTGATAATGGGTCTCATAAAAAGTTCATGCAACTACTTGTGTGTAGGGCCCACTTTGTTATGTGCATGACATCCAGCCCCTTTGGCAGGGTTACCCCACCATGAAAATGGGATGCCTCATTAAATCAGGCTGATCCAACCATTAGGTGGGCTACATTGTTTTCTATGTCGTAGCCCACCTGATAATGGGATTGACCTGGTTATTGGGGTGCCCCATTTTCATGGTGGGACGACCCTGCTGGTTGGGTCGGATACAATACACACACCATGGTGGGCCCAACACGTGACTAGTTGTGTGAGCTTTCCATTTTCTTGTATGCGATTCTCATGTGGAGTTCATAAATGGAGCAACAGAACAACCAAGTAGAGGAGGTTCCAGATGTAGCGAGGGAAGATTATAGCATTGGCCAGTAGTTAGTGCTTTTGAGTGTTATAACTTAGAAGTAGCACTTTGTGGGAAGCTTGGGAGCTGAATCCATATTCTTCAGGGTAGATGACCTTTTGTCATCTATTTCCTTAATCCATTTGGTTGACGTGTGATGTCCATCTCTGTATTCTGAGTATGTTTTCGTGTTGCGTTCTTCTGTTTAATAAAATCTTGTTTTGATTGAAAAAAAATAAAATCTCATTTAGAGTTCTATTGTTTTTCCTCAGGTGGCTGATGATTCAACTTTATATGGATGCTGTGTGTTAGTAGAGGAAATTGTACAAAAACCTTCAGGATTGATTTCAATGATTTCAGAGGAACAGCCTTTTTGCTCATCCTTGAGCCGTCTTGTCATAACCACACCCCGGTGTTATTGCATACTCTCAAGGCTTCCATTTTTTGATTTGCATTTCGGTATACTTAAAAGGTGAATTTATTTATATTCTTTTGATATTTAGTTGCCTATGCAAATATGCATGTTCTTTTGAGCTAGCCGTTTTCTTTATCTTCTGTTTCTTTGTATATATTAGTGTACACAGTCCTGTGTGTACATGCAGTCCACCATAATGCTAGTGTACAGTCTTGCGTGTACATGCACTCCACCATAATGTTATTGCATACAGTCCTCTGTTTATGCCAAAAGAATATCTTGTTTATTTGATTTGATTGCATTGTGATTGTATTGTATATAATTACAGATGATCTCTTTGTATCCTTGATAGCCATAAATAAATGTCATGAGAGGAGAGGATACATGCTCTCTAGTCTCGTTTCTATTCTTCCCAATGATTCCTCTCTTTTTCTATAAGGTATCGGAGAATTTCTGATCCATAAACTTTTCTGGGCCTGGCATGCTGGTATGGCTGTGGGCAGCATTAGGATGAAGTGGAGTCTCGTTTAAGTTTTGCTAACTGCCTTGTGGATCATTTGGGGGGAGCTGAATAACCGCTGTTTCAGGAATATCTGTGCTCCCTCATCAGCAGCAGTCTCTAAGGTGTTCTCCCTTGTTAGGGACTGGGATCCTCATTGATTTGGTCCATCCTTTAGGATCTTCATTAGGATGTATTTCCTTTTTTTTTTTTTTTTGCTTTTCTTGTCTTCTTTTCTATTGTATTCTTTGCCTTCGAGCTTCTTCTTAATATTATTCTTTGCCTTTCAAAAATTAAAAAATTAATCCATTTTTCAATCTTCCATTCTCTCTCCTTGCAATCTTCTTCCTTCCCTTCCTTTATCATCATTTTTCTTCTGTTTTGAGGGTCCACTGTCTCCTTTTTTCTCCCTAAGATGATGGAAATTTGCTGAAATTCTCCATCATCATCATTGTATAGATGTACTTTCAAAATGGGGATCGCATGAAGGCTTTATAGACTGGAAGAGAATATTTCCACCAGCAGGCTTCGGCTTAAGGAAAAAGCAGCTACAGCAGGGTTCAGCAGACCCCCTTCTCGGCACTTGCTGCAACAACCTAAAATCCCAGGTTGACACCACTGCTTGCACTGGAACTAGAACTTGACACTAACAAGTGCTCTAGACCCAAGATTTGGCACCCCCAGCTCCAGGCGAGATCTAGGTACCTTCCAGACCCATGATTTGATGCCTCAAACGAGATCTAGCACAATCGAAAGCTCTCGATCGATCTCAGATCCTGCACACCCATCTGCTTCAGAATCCCGTTCTGGTGCCTTCCTACTGCAACCTCTTTCCAAAGCCATTGTCATCGCTGACATCCATCTTTGGTAAATCCAGCATCATCCACCAGACCTTTCAGCCCCGTCAGTGTGACAGGAAGCCTATTCCGAGAACCCCAATCGCTTGATGAGTCCTGTCGTTGCTGCCTGCTTCACTGAAAGCCATTTCCAGGCTCATAGTTGTGTTCTGGGACCAATTCTGAGGACAAGTACCTGCAAACTTGCTGGATCTTTGGTCCAGTGTCTTCCGGTTAGTGTTTTAAATAGTGCTCGTAGTGTAGCGTACCCATAGTGCTATGTAGCATAATAAATAGTGTAAATCCCTTGTAGCATACAAACGCTATAGCTACATAGCATGTAGCGTATGTAGTGCACGCTACTATACACACACACACACACACACAATTTCATTGTATTTAATGTTGAGGAATGTGCACTTGTATTGTACTTAATACTTTTAACCTGTGGGATTTTTATTTCTTTTCATACTTGTGACTTGTGGTTTCAATTAGACATTATTAATTAAAGTGGTTTGCTTAGAAAGTTGAAGTGATAATTATTTGATTTGGTTTATATATGTGGATTGACTTTTAATAAATGATAATTAATAACTTGTTTGAACATGCTTATATCTGTCTTTTAGGCATATTTATTTATTATTATTTTTTCTTACTATTTATCATATTTTTTCTATTTTTAAATTAAAAAATAGAAGTATTGTGTAGTTTATGTCACATGCTACTCTATTAATGCTACATGCTACAGAGGGCGGCAATTTTCAACACATTTCAAGCTTTATCCTATTCATTCCAGCGGTAGTTGATTGGATCCATTTGATCTATTTGGTTTTCTTTTAACAATGGTTGATTTACTGAAAAGTGATTTAAAAGCCCACATTTTAACAAGACAATGATAATCCCAGCCTGTCTGTTACTTCCATTAGACTAGAGAGGAGCAATTATTTAGAATGGTCATAAGCTGCATAGATGTACATCGGTGCTCGAAAGAAGTTAGGGTACATTAATGGCTCTAAGAAACATCCTAGATCTGATGACTCGGCTTATGCTGATTGGGAAAGTGAAAATTGGCTGGTTATATCATATTGTCATGGTTGTTAAACTCAATTGAACGTCACCTAAGTAGAGGTCTATAGTCTATACTTCTTGAAGATAACAAAGGATATATTAGGTAAGATTGTGAATATGTATTCTTAGGAAGAGGATTCGATGCTCTTATACCACTTGACACCACAATCAACAGCCTCCAGGAAGGAGAGTGTGCAGGCTGATCATGGGCCCACGATCCACGGTCGAGGCCCAGGCTCATTAAGCCCAAGCCCAAGCTCTATAGCTGGCCCATCAATAAGGAGGCTTAAGCCTCCTATTTAGGTAACTAGCTAGCAAAATCAATTAGCTAGCTATGCAATAATCAGTCTGTCAAATTTCTTATTTGCATTCTTATCCCCCAGGCATTTCTTCTATTACTTTCCATTTTTGTAATAGGTTATTGGTTGTCAATAATATTATGAATCTTCTTATATGTATGTCTTAAAGCTCATATAATGGCCTAGCATGAGTGGTACAAAGACACATTTGAATTAAATAAAAATTCTAGAACGTTTCTTTCTACTTTTTGTGATCTTTGTGCTTACCTTGGAGGTGCTTATGCTTGGGCAGACCCTCCCCATTAGCCAGCTGTGCCAGTTTGGTATCAAAGCGGGTCCTAATGGTTGGGTTGAAGTCCTGGATTTTCCAGGTCATTTAATCATAAAATCCTGCATCTTTTTCTTTATTTTCTTCATTGCATCCAATCGCCCCCCCCCTCCCAATTCTTTTTTTTTTTTTTTTTTTTTTCTGGTACAAAACCCAAAAGTCCAATTAACAAGGGGAGGCTTTGCCAAAAATTTGGCGGCCATTTACCATCCATAATCCTGCCCAAAATCAGCATTGTTCCAGCCCATTAAAACCCACCAAATCAACTCTATTCCAGCTCATTAAAACCTCAAAATTTGCCCCATTCCAGCCCATTAAAACCTCAAAATCAGCCCCATTCCAGCCATAAAAACCCTTAAAATCAGCCTTATTCCAGCCCATTAAAAAAAGACAGCCATATTCTAATCTAAACCCAGCCTCATCTCAATCCATTAAAGCCCAGAACCTCAGTTCATTAAAAATCTTTTGTTTTTTTTTAAAAAAAGTCCTATGCTCTGTCCATTACTTTGGCGGCGTCAACACCTGATACAATGTCTACCTATAGTGGTCACATCTATTGAGGAAGGCTTTTCGATCAACAACGAGACAATTGCACTAGTCCTCAGGAGTTCGTTTATGACTTCATGTAAGGACTCTTTGCAGAGAGAGCCCATGATGCTTCGATAGAAATACTCAAGAAAGACAATATCACCAAGAAAGTACGAGTTGAAGTTTCATATTTCATGGGTCGTCTTGATGTAAAGGCCTTTGTCGACTGGATTACAACGCTTAAAGATTATTTTGCATGGTATGACATGAACGATGTCCAACGAGTGACCTTTGTCAAAGCTAAACTGAAAGGCCCAACAAGAATTTGGTACGTGAAGCATCAAAAACAATAATCTCATCGTGGGTCGTCCTGCTATCACCAGATGGGTTGACATGAGAGAGAAGCTGGAAAGTGAATATTTGCTTTCAGATTACATGGATACTCTTCTCCAGGAGCTCCTTGCGTTAAAATATGGAACTTTATCGGTGGATGACTATATTGAGAAGTTCAATGAGCTTTCTATCTGTTGTAAGCTTGCAGAGACGGACCGTGTAACGGCTAATCACCATGGGGTATGGGTTAACTCATAGTCAAGTGGCCAAACCAAATACCACATACGCACATGGTTAGGAGGCTTAAGTAAATGCCACTCACGTGCGATCAAGTGACTAGGTGTGCATCCTACACACATGGTCAAGGGGTCTAAGCAGCCTCACATATTATCATAGCTAAATGGTCAAGCATACTACGCTTGATGTCATAGTTAAGGAATTATATATACTTCACATGTTGTCATGCTTAAGGAGTCAAACATGCTTCACATGCTGTCATAGTTAAGTAATCAAGCACAGTTCACACAGATTGTCATGATTAAATGGCCCGTTTCATACACGCATGCTTTAAGGACTAATTAGGCACCTCATACACAGATATTGGGGCTGACCTTGTGCACTACGGTCCATGTAAGGTTGATGAGATCTCAGCCACCACAAGAGGGTGCCTTGCTGATTTTTCGGTCCCAATAATGTACATTGAGTGGCTAGTTTAAAGCCCTTCACACTTGGCCTTTGGGCTGAACTTGTGCCACTCCTTTGTGCTCAGTGGGGCCATCCTAAATGCTATTAACTCATGGCTAGATGGCCCACTAGAGAGTTCGGTCCACACAAATTTAAGGGCTGAAATCAGCACCCCACTAGTAGTAATAACATGAAACACATTACATTATTCCATTCAATCCTAGGGGCTGATCGAGGCATAGCTTATAGGAAGCTTGGGCACTTGTTTAGGCATCATTCCATACTTGTTTTAGGGCCTAAGGATGGCCATACCCTTCTGTCCAAAGTGGATAGATTGGGGGACCTGAAACTGTCCAAGGGCGGGACGTTTTGGGCCCACCAAACATCCTCCTTTGGGCTCACTTTAAGCTCCTCTTGGGCATAGTTTAGGGGCTGGATTAGGGCCCATCCTGAATATGATTCAAGGGCTGGTCTGAGGCCCTCATACAATTGTTTAAATGGCCCAACAAGAGGGTCCAACCCAGGCCCAAGTGAGGGTCAAAATTCAGCAACATGCATTGCACTTCCACCCTAAACATTGTAACATAAATTTTAGGAACCATTTAATCATCAAAGGGGAGCATTCAAACGTCTAAGATGCATCATGCGTACATGAGATGAGGGCTGGAAGTGGACCACCCAACTGGCAAACGAGTGGGAGGTGTGGGGCCTCCAAACCATTCAAAGGTTGGGATGGTTTGGGCCTACCAACTGCCCCAACTATGGGCCCATTTGGGGGGCCTCATGCATGGTCTAAGGGCTGGTCTCGGCGCCATCTTTGGTGGGTCCAGGGATGGGTCTAGGCTCACTCCAAATTTTCACTGGATGGTTCCTTTTGGCCAGCTTGGTTAACCCAAGCAGTTGGGCTCAAGGGGCCTCCAGTCTTACATAGTTTTGAGTCAAATGAAGGGCCCTACATTCATGTGTTGTGGAATAACCGTGGACCCATTTTTGGTGGGTCCAAAGATGGGTCTAAGTCTATCCCAAAAATACTTTAAATGGCCATGTGAGGCCAACAAGGCTGGCCCAAGAATCAGGCCCAAACACCGCCAAGTTTTATCATTTTGGGGCTCAAGCAAGGGCCTTGACCACATAGTTTTGGGGTTGACTTGGGGCTCATCCTTGCTGGACCTTCTTAGCCCATTTAAGCCCACAAATTCCATAAACATCCAGGGACAAGTCTGCCCCTTTGGAAGTCCCATAGATGGCTCACTTTTGGACCATCCAAACTGTCGTTCGAGGGCTACACCTTGGGTCATTAGTGCATGATCCAAGGGTCTTTCTTTGGCCACCGTTGGCACCCTGGATCTCAATCCTTATGACCTCAAAAAAAGTACAAAAATAACAGAGATAAATCTAAACAAAAAGTCCCAAGTGGTGGGCCTCTTAGATCATCGCAACCATCCAATGTATGGGACCTGGTTGGAGCGTCCAATTGGGCTGTTTAGGTGCCCACCTAGGTACTAAATCTCAGGCCACCAAATCATGGGAAAGAAAAAGGAAGAAGTGCAAAGGTGGGAATTTTTTATTTTTTATTTTTTCGGGGGGTATGGGTATAGCCCACCTCTATAACCTCCTCTCTTTTCTTTGTTCTTCCTTCTTCTTCTTTTTCCTAAAATTTTTGGGTGTAGGAAAAATAGGCTAAGGGCCTAGGAGTTTTCCTCATATAGAGTTTGTGAGTGGAGTAACTCATCATGAGTTGTAGGGGGTGAGTGGATGGTGATGTAAGGGTGCGGGTAGCAAGAGGGTTAATGGAGGGTATGCATGGGTGGATGTGGTGACAGAGATTGAATTGTTTGGAATTTTGGCTTCCTAACCAGATCCGAGAGGTATATTGCATATATGTACACTTAGGATATTGTAGGTTACAAGAGATTTGAATTTACAAACAAAGAGGGAAATAACAACGTAATAACAACCCTAACAAACATTTGATTTGAAATTTAAAATACAAAAGAGAGGTTTGTTAAGGTTGTTGGAGAAGATTAAGGGATTTGACTGTCTTTATTAGTGATCTCAGTCAAAGTTACGGATGTTTTCTGCTTAACATCCCCCAGCAAGCTGGAGGGGGGGAGACACACCCGCAGCTTGTCTCTAAGAGGACAAAACCAAGCTGAACTTAACCCCTTAGTGAACACATCAGCAAGCTGGTCTTGTGTGGAAAGGAACTGAAGGGAAATGTCCTTGTTAGCAACATTCTCCCGAATGAAATGAAAATCCACCTCAATGTGCTTAGTTCTGGCGTGAAAAAAAGGATTGGAAGCCAAGGCTAAAGCACCAATGTTATCACACCAGAGAATAGGAGGAGCAGCAAGTGGAATGCAAAGAGCCTGCAGGAGCATCCGTATCCAATACAACTAGCAGTGGCAAAGACAAGAGCTCGGTACTCAGCTTCAGTACTGGACCGAGCCACCACAGGTTGTTTCTTAGCTGACCAAGACACCAAGCATGAGCCAAGGAAAATACCATAGCCTGTAGTCGATCGATGATCATTAGGATTCCCTGCCTAGTCAGAATCACAAAAGGCCTGAAGAGATAGAGGACCTTTTGTGTACCATAAGCCATGATGAATAGTCCCCTTAAGATATCTTAGTACTCTTTTAGCTGTAGACCAATGAGAGGAAGTGGGACAGTGCATAAATTGGCAGAGTTGGTTGACAGAGAATGAGATGTCTGGACGGGTGAGGGTGCAGTATTGCAATGCCCCAACTGTTTGCCTATATTCTATCACTTGATTAGCAGTAAGTGGCTCACCACTAGTAAGGGACAACTGAAGTCCTGATGAACATGGTGAGGGAAAAGGTTTAGCTCCTGCCATTTTAGTGCGATGGAGAAGATCATTAATATATTTAGTCTGCCTCAAGTGTAAACCAGAAGAGTCCCTGTGAGCTGGCATGCCAAGAAAGAAATGCAAGTCACAAAGGTTCTTCATCTTAAACTGAAGCTGGAGCTGACTGATGAGGGAAGACATCATGGTCTGATGTGTCCTGGTCACTAAGATGTCATCAACGTAAATGAGAAAGAACAAATGAACATCATTGTTGTGATAAACAAACAAAGAGGAATCCACAATGGATGAGGTAAAACCAAACTCGTAGAGTGATTGGGACAGCTTCATAAACCAGGCCCGAGGAGCCTGTTTCAGGCCATAAAGTGATTTCTTAAGTCTGCAGACATAATCAGGAAATTCTGAGTTAACAAAACGTCTAGGCTGCTCCATATATACTTTCTCATATAACACCCCATGTAAGAAAGTATTAGAAACATCCAGCTGAGTGATAGTCCAGTCAAATTGAATGGCAAGAGTAAGAACAATCCGAATAGTTGCAGGCTTGATGACTGGACTAAAAGTCTCAGTACAGTCTATGCCACTTTCTTGTTGATAGCCAATAGCTACCAGCCTTGCCTTAAATCGATCAACCTCACCCGTTGAGGTTTGTTTCACCTTATAAACCCACTTGTTATCAATAACAGCATGGTCAACAGGCCTAGGACAGAGAACCCGGGTTTTATTGGCCATTAAAGCATCATACTCCTCTTGCATGGCATGACACCAAGCCGGATCAAGAGATGCTTGTTTGTAAGAACTAGGTTTAAGAGGTACCATAGTATTGGTTAGAGCAATAGGTGAGTGTTTAGTGGAGTGGAAGGAGGTGAAATTAGGGAACTCATGGGTTCTGAGGGTACCTGTTTGGGATCTAGTGGTAATAGGATGCAATTTTGGAGGTTGAGTGTTTATAGGAGGCGAGGAAGGTATGCTAGGTGCAGGGGTAGCTGAAATGGACAAAAGAATAAATTAAGATGGAGGGTCAGAAGTGGATATATTGGTAGGAGGAGAATTTGATTCGGTAGAGGAAGGTGTTTCAGTGACTATAGGAGAAGGATTAGGATGAGAAAAAATAGGAGGAGAATGAGATAAATCAAAATTTGAAATAAAAGGAATGGGAGGAGATGTACCTATTGAGGAAGACTTGCTGTTAGAGGTAGAGATGGATTGCACTTCTTCAGCTGCAGGAAACTTAGATTCATTAAACACAACATGCCGAGACACATATCCAGTGAGAAGAAGGATCAAGACACCTGTACCCTTTTTGATTGGAGCTTTAACCCAGGAAAATACACCTCTTAGTTCTAAACATCAGTTTGTCAGAGGAGTAAGGTCATAGGAGAGGATAACATGCACAACCAAAAGATCACAAGGCTGAATAATCAGGATCTGTTCCAAACAGCTTATAATAAGGAGTTTGATTATCAAGAATAGCTGTAGGTAGCCGATTAATGAGAAAAATGGCTGTAAGAAAAGCATCAACCCAATAAGTAGTAGATAAATGAGATTGAGCCAACAAAGATAACCCCATTCCGTGACGTGTCTATGTTTTCTCTCGGCCACTCCATTCTGTTGAGGTGTGTGTGGACAGGTGACTCTATGATGGATCCCATTGTTTTGAAGGAACAATTGAAAGTGTTTGGACATGTATTCCCCACCTCCATCAGTTTGAAGTTGCTTAATTTTGCAGGACAATTGATTCTCAATTAGGAGTTTAAATTTACCAAAGCAAACATACACATCTGATTTGTTATGAATAGGATAAAGCTAAGAATAACGAGAAAAATCATCAATAAATATAACATAATAACGACAACCACCAAGAGATTTGGTGGAACAAGACCACACATCAGAATGAATAAGCTCAAGAGGAGAGCTAGGCATAGAATTAGAGAAAGGAAGTTGTTTACTTTTGCCAAATTGGCAAGGTTCACAAACATCAAAATTATTTAAAGAACCAACAAAAGGAAGAGAGTGTTTGTTCAACAAAAACGATACAAATGAATTGGAAGCATGCCCTAATCTAGAATGCCAAACTGAAACAGGTGCTTTAACTCCTACAATGGCTGCCATAGCAAGCGGCTTATTGAGATCTAAACTCTGCAACTTGAGAGGATAGAGTCCACCACTACTGCCTTCCAGTAATGTCTGCCCCGTGTGATTGTCCTTAACAAAATAGTGAGTTCCAATGAGTATAAAGAAGCAATGGTTATCTAGACAGAATTGATTGATGGAAAGTAAATTTGCACAAGCTTGAGGACAATGAAGAACACGATCTAGTTTAAGTTTGGAAGTAGGAGTGTGAAAAATGGTAGAATCGGTGTTATGGATACTCAAACCTTGTCCATTACCAACAACAACATTCTCTTGACCAGTGTAAGGTTGATGGAGTGTCATCTGCTCAATATTGGCCGTGATGTGCTGATTAGCTCCACTGTCAGCAAACCAGGTCTCTTCACCTTCTTGTGTGGCATTAGAGTGTGCAACCATTGCAGCCAGTTGAACTAGAGGATGTCGGCCTTGGTAAGCATAGTCTATGCGGTGGAAGCAGTTAAAAGCTCTATGATTAGACTTGCCACAGATTTGACAGGGTGATCTAGGGGTGCTGAATGGCTGCTGCTGTTGCTGATTGGGTTTTGGAAACTAATAAGGCTGTTGGTTGGACTGTTTAGGAGGAGTTGGAGAGTGGCAAGGTATTTGCAATGAGGGCTGGTTTGATTTTCCAGGATATTTGGGCTTGCGGTTAGTGAAGTTTTGGTGCTGGGAATTTTGGTTGGAGTGTGGAGGAAAGTTGTTCTGTTGGGAATTTTGATGCTAAGGTTTTCGGGCAAAGAAGGCAAAGTTATTAGTGTCAGGTGAAATGGTTTTGAGTTGGTGCTCAAGTAAGAGTTCGTTGGATAGTAGTTCAGCTTGAAAATCTTCAAAAGAGATAGTTTTATCTTGGGAAGCATAGAAAGAGATGTGATAAAAGGAAGGAAAGAAGGATTCAAACCAGAGAATATATAATTAATCAGATCATCATCATCAATGTGTTTCCCGGCTGCACCAAGTTCTGCCACAATCTCCTTTGCATTATCTAGACAGGTGGAGTAGTTTCTAGAGCCTTGAGATAGGGACTGAAGTCTTCTCTTCAGATGACCAATCCGAGATTTGGACTGAGAGGCAAACTTGTTGGATAAAGTAGTCCAAGCAGCCTTTGCAGAAGTGATGCCATAAACCGAGGGTGCCACCTTATGAGAAAGAGTGACATTAATCCAACCAAGAACAAACTGATCCTTTTTGTGCCATAAAAGAAAGGCTGGATTGAGATTAGAGGTCTGTCTTCCCTGATCATCTGAGAGGAACTTATCTGGGCATGGTTCTGAACCATCCACGATGCCCATCAAATCATTACTTTTGAGTACAGGAACAATTTGTGATAACCACATGAGATAATTCTCCCCATCAAGCTTAGCCGAAACAAGTTGACTAAGGTTAGGAGCAACAAAAGCAACAACATGAGAATTTGAAGAAGAGGAAACCATGAGAATAGGATAGGAGAAAATATATGGATCAAATGTGAGTCAAGGGCTCTGATACCATGACAGAGATTGAATTGTTTGGAATTCTGGGTTCCTAACCAGATTCGAGAGGTATGTTGCATATATATACACTTAGGATATTGTAGGTTATAAGAGATTTGAATTTACAAACAAAGAGGAAAATAACAACATAATAACAACCCTAACAAACATTTGATTTGAAATTTAAAACACAAAGGAGAGGTTTGTTAAGGTTGTTGGAGAAGATCAAGGGATTCGACTGTCTTTATCAGTGATCTCAGTCAAAGTTACGGATGTTTCTGCTTAACATGTGGGAGGTGGGAAGAGGAGAGAGATGCAGTGGGCGATGCAGGATAGTGGGGTATGACCTAAGAAAGAGACTTAGTGGGATTTGTTGAAATGGATCAAGGGCTTTAGCTTTATGGGCTTGACTTGGTCAAAGCCCACCACATAAAGTGGTGATGAGGTCCACACATTTTGATCTTAGTCAACATCTCTTTAAATGTCTTTGTGTGTGCATGTGCATGGGGTGTGTGCATGCTTACTAGCATGTGCTTGCACATATGCAAGCATATGTGGGTGCGGGAGTGCGGTCACACATGTACAGGTTGCCGCGACACATACATGAAGTCTCAATTAGGCTCGGGAAAATTCCAGTTTATTATAGGAACACTTTAGAGATTGTTAATTTAGTTACAGACAAAAGATTAAAAGGAAGTTTTTGGCCATATAAGATAGAAGATGAGGACAAGGTCACATTCGCGAAAGTAACAGACGTATTTGACAAGACATGATCAAAAGAAGAATAGAAACTGTGATTACCAGAGATATGATCGGAGGCACCAGAGTCGATGATCCAGGGAGAATGATGTGATGACAAGAGGCACGTTTACTTGACTGAGCTAACGTGGCTGTAGAAGTGGAAGGAGCAATGTTGGACATAGAGCCATTGAAAGAGAGAAACCATGCATATTCTTCTTGTGATAGTGTGACACTGATCTGATTGGCGCTAACATTTGATGTAGTAAAAGTAGTGGGCCCACTATTAGCAAAAACATTGTCCATCACAAGAGCTTGTTTAGCTTTTGGAGTCTTTCCATGGAGATCCCAACAAACGTCCATGGCTGGATTTGTTAGACCGGAGTGAGTGCATATGTGATCTCCTCTACCACCACAACCACCTCTAGTGCTAATAGCCTTTTGGACCTAATCATTCCACCACGAAGTTTCCATATATGAGTGACTTATCCTTTTAAATAATACAAAAACTTCTTTCATTACTTTCCTAATCCGCTCAACCATCTCATTCACCATAACATTTAACTTTTTCCTCAAAATTCCAAATTCCTTCTTTCATGGACTATATTCAAGTTATTCTCAAAGTCCCGTGCGAGCAAATTTGATCTCTACCTTATTTGAGAAGACTTTGCCAAAGGCCCCCATTGGGTCTCACCTTTGCTTTGCCATCAACATTCAATTTGAGCTGACCACGATGGGGTGCAACTGTGTAGATAAGTTTGGGTAGAAGTCCGTCTAATTTGTCAATACCAAAGTCACGCACTTAAGCATGATACTTGAAGGATAATTCCTCTTATTTGGTTCTTTTGGTTGTTAGAAACTCTAGTGAAAACCTTACCTTCTTACAATACACACCCCAAAGAATTGAGAAGGCTTGCTAGAGAATTAACACCCTCTTTTTCAACACTTGTTCAATAATTCTCCACATGCTTGATAATTTGGATGAAGAAGTGGGGTGTTTATTAGCCTTCTTGAGAGGTTGAAAAGTGTCTCGATAGTTGACTTGTTAGAGGATTCAGTGGTTTGTAAAGGTCACAACTTGGGAAGATTCTCGGTTCGGTCTTTCCTAAGGTTTCTCACTGTTTCCCCCTCGCCCTCCTTTTATAACTTTCACTTTTGGAAACATGAAGCTCCTCTAAAGGTGGCAACTTTTGTTTGGTTGGTAGGCCGTAACGGAGTGCTAACTGTGGATAATTTATGCAAGGGAGGTTTGGTACTCCCGAATATTTGCACAATGTGTAGGAGTGATGCCAAGTTGTTGGACCACCTTTTCCTCCATTCCCATACGAGGAAGTTGTGGGATTTCTTTCGCATGACTTTGAATTATAATTGGGTAATGCCAGCGTCCATATCTTCCTTGTTGGCCTTGTGGCACGAAGGTGGAGCTAGGAAGTAAGGGAAGGTGGTGTGGAGGTTGGCAGTGATGGCTTGTTTTTGGGCTTTATGGGGCGAAAGGAATGGGCGTTGGAGCCGGAAGATTGGATAATCCGCAAGGCGGTGTCTTGGGTGCTCAAGTGGGCTTCCAAGTTTAAGGACTTGAACACCCGAGTCCTTACTGCCCTTTTGGGGTTGTAATTTTTCTTTTGCCTTTTTGTATTCTTTCCCGCCCCATTAATGAAGTTGTCATCTTTCATAAAAAAGAAAAGAAAAGAAAAAAAATTCACCTGCCCAATCTTCTCTTTTTTTTCTTCTTGTTTTTGGTTGTCTTTTTTTTTTTTTTGCTTTGAATTGATGTTTGCATGCATTTAATCCTCAGTTTTAGACATTTTTTCAGCATTCATGCTGAGTGTATCTGTACATGAAATCGACACCTCTCGTTTCTTATTATAAAGTTTGTCACGCACCACCACCACCACCACCACCCACGAACACAAATAGTAATCCCTCAACTTTCTTAATTTATTTATCCAAATCCTCTTTAGTTGAAGGAAAAAAAAAAGAAAAAGAAAAAGAAAAGAAAAAACTATTTAGTTGATCTTCTCTGAAACCATGCAAATTATTTTGTTAACATTGGTTTCTTTTCAGTTTTTGGAGATAGTTACTCAAGTTTGATTATGTTCTTTTGAATTTCTGTTTCGGATAGTTGGGCAGTTAATTGCATATTGATTGACTGACTAATGACATAGTTATGTTATTTCATCTTAGCAGCATTACACATCCTGACAAAATTTCCATTTTCCTGCAGCATCTTCACTGAAGAAAGGCTGGAACGGCTGACACAAGGAGTTGGTATGTTAGGTCTGGTGCCGCCTGAGGATTGTGATAAGGAAGAAGAAACACATGGTAAATCTGCCAAGAGTTCACCAAAGCATAACTGTACGGAGGACATACAAATACGAGTGATTGACATGTCTGAAGTGAGTGCAGAAGTTTCTGCATCTAGAAGTGTGGACAATGGGAGTGACCTTAAGCACTTTGACTCAGATTTGTCGAGGGAAGCCATTGACACTAAGATGAATTTTCAAGTCAATTCAGAGACAGGAGGGCTTACGAATAAAAGTGAATCTGGAGTTACATTGCAGGCTTCTAATGGCCATGATGTCTCAGTTGATGATGCCACAAGAAACAAACAAACAATTGAAAAGCGCTTACCAGAGACAGTGTTGCCTCTTTTGCGGTATCACCAATCTGAAAGTTCTGAATCATCTACCAGGTAGATCACTGTAATTCTCCTTTGGCCTGTTGACTTTGATGAGTCCTCCTTAGCAGCATATATATTCTAAAAATATGATGGTGAAACAATTCATTCTATTCCCGAATTAGCACAATCCTGTTCAAATCAAAATAGATCATTTAGTTCAGCAGATGTTGACTGATTGAAAGATTTTGGAACCGAAGTTGTTTTTATTTTTATTTTTTATTATATATATATATATATTTGACTCAGAGGCTTGCTTATGCATTTAGATTGGATTATATATATATAACTAATTTATTGACAAAGAGAAAAAATGGCTGCTGATGACACTGCTGAACTTTAGAGGGGATACAATTCTATCATGTAAGTGACAAAATGAATCTAGGACGACAAATTATGATGATCACCTAAAGACTGTGCCCATGCTTGTCTATTTCTAAGATCATATAAGCTACTTCTAAGATTTTGAAAAGAATTATTTGCTTATTTTTCTGAATCCAAGGGTTAAAGCTAAGATCAGTTGGTAATTTTTGTTGAAAAACTATATCAGTTTTTATTGGTTGAAATTAGACTTTTTGAATGGAGAAATGAAAACTATGATTGGATTATTTTGGAGTGTATTTCAACTTCTCTATAACTTTTGATTTGTTTTTATTTTCCTAAAATTCAACATGTAACATTTTGTGTTAAGTACATTCATGATTTATTTTCCCAAATGATAACAAATATTTTTATCGAAGAAGGCAAAATATACAAAAACCCATGAAGATAATGAATACATAGAACCAATAGACAGACAAGTCCTAGAGACAATTATTTAAGTACATCAATGATTGTTTAACTCAACCCAATTATTAAGTCATGAAGTGGTGTTCTATGGAGATTACTACTTGGCCTGATGCTTGGGGTATGGTAAAGTCGCTAATCTTTCTGTATGTTGTCTGCACAATCCAAAACATATAAGTAATTGTGTCATAGAATGTGTTAAAATTGCATTCCATGTTTTATCTTGTAACTGGTTAATTAAGTGATAAAGTATTCACTCTTTACCATATTATAGTGGATTGATTTGAAATTTTGGTGGAGACGCCTAATCTTTTGATAGAATTTGTAACTATTGCTATAGCATTTTTGTTTTGTGCAGTTTCCAGGGTTCCCCTTGTGATGACAGGCACTGTAGAAGTGAGATAGATGAAGCAGAGATGGAAGAGGCCTCTTCATCTGGCCAGGAAGATTTCAACGATCACATTGACATTCTTGAATGGGCAAAGGTTTGAATGCTTATGTGATTTAGACATTTGTTTCCTTTGTCCTCCTCGAATCTCGAGTCTCATAAACCTTCTTGTGTGGTATTTTAATTGATATTTCAGGCAAACAATCATGGATCATTACAAATAATTTGTGAATATTACCGGCTACGCTGCCCTGCCAGAGGTTCAACACTTACTTTCAACCCTCTGGAACACCTGCATCCCTTGGAATTTCATCGACCAGGCGAGACAATACTGCATATTGCTGGTTCAACCATTGATCTAAGATCTTGCAGTACGAGTTTGGAAGTCGCTGAGGTACACGATTGTCTTCGATATGACCATCATTTTTACCTCCTTTGACAAAAATGGAACTTTAAAAAAATCTGTTACTCAATTTCATTTTTGTTTATCATTTTGGTCAAAACCAAAATTTGGCTAATACTGCTGTTGGCTTTTATCAGGCACATGGTGCACTCTTGGCAGAGGAGGAGGCAATTGCTCTCTCCGTATGGACCATTGCATGCATATGTGGTAACTTGCGGCTTGAACATGTGAGTCTGTGCACTATGTTTGGAAATAATACTTTTAACTTAAGTAAAAAAGATTTGGTTATCTGCTACAAATAACTAAGAGATTTCTGATCTGCTTTGTTGACCGACATTGATTTATATGATCAATTTTCCAATAATCATCTGGGGTTGTCTCCCGTTCATTAGATGAGCTGGTGTAGACAGTGTAGTGTGTGTGAGTGATCCAGGGTTCAATCCCTGGTAGTGTTAGCTTTCCAAAAAAAAAAAAAAAGAAAAAAAGAAAAAAAAGAAAAGAAAAAAGAAAGCAACATCTGGGGCTCTCCTTTACTCCCCAAACAAGAAATTTCCTGTCACATTCTTGTCCACATAAAGAAATAACTTTAAGGATCCATTTTGGGCAGGAGATCCTGCATAATTGAGTCTTGAGTCTAATCCCAATTTTGGTGGTCACCATGCCCTCCATGTAGGCTCCGCATTGGATTTGGCACACTTGAGCAATAATTTTCTTCGCAAAAATGTAATTTACGACGTTTTGTTTGTTTGTTATACTTTTTTTTTTTGGGTTTTTTCAGAAACTCCTTAATTGCATTTATTTGGAGGAAAGCATCGATCTATTGTGTTGAATCCATGCCAGCCAAATCAGGATTAGAGTTAATCCCGATTATGGGGTATCCCCTACCCAAATGGACCTTATCCCATTGTGGTATTTTGTATTTGAAGGTTGGAAATATTCTTTATGAAGTGGTGCTGATGTTGCCAGCAGTTCATTTCAGATTCTAGAATGTAAAGGAAGAAGCAGCTTTAGAATGTTGAGATTTATATCCATTGTTTGAATTGGGTAATTTGAACATTTTTATTGATCTTACCTGTTGTGTACAGCTGTGCTTTCATGAGTGAAGCAGAAAAAAATGTTAGAAACTTTTATTGTATCTATATTTTCTTTTTTTGCAATTGCGAATTGAATTGGGACAGGGGATCTTTACTTTCACACACTTATGTAGTGCGGAATTATAATCATGGACGGTCTTTTTCTAGGAAGGATTACTTGAAGATATTATTACTTGAGAATATAGGATTTAAGGGCATTTCCTGACATCCTGTGATGGTTTATTTGAGACCAGAAATTCGACAGCTATTAGAATCTTAAAAAAATAAAAATAAATATATGTGCCAAGGGTTAAAAGAGAACAATGCTATTATTTCTTCAATTCAATTCTGTGTAATATCTCATGTTCAGCAAGTGGTGCATGATTATCTCCATGAGTTCCTTTGTTGAGACCTGAGACTAAAATATTTAGTTTTGTGTTGAACTCCATTTTAATTTTCCCTGTGATTATGCTTCTTATAAGTGGTTTTTCAATTTCATTTTCCTTTTCTTCTTAACATAGCTCCTATTAGAAGGCTGAAAGATTTTCTTGAAGGGATTTGCATTCTTTCATGCAGTGATGATTTATGCAATTTCAGGTGTTAACAATGTTTGCGGGGGCACTTTTGGAGAAGCAAATTTTGGTTGTATGCTCCAATTTGGTATGCAAAATTACTTGTAATTAATTTTCCTTTGTCATAAGAAAATGATGATTCTATGAGGATCAAATGCTTGCTCCATTATATTTTTTGATGTCTCATTGATGCAAGCAATCACTTTCTATACTTGTCTTTTTCTTTGACTTAGCTTTTATAGTTTGTAATTAGTTTATCATATCATTACAATTATGGCTTCTTACATATTGGGGACCGAATGCAGGCCCATGCTATCTTCTTAGGGCCTGTTTGGGAGTGTGGATTTGGAACCCCTAGGATTGGAAACCCCCTGGATTTGAAATCCTCCCTGTTTGTTTGGTACCCTGGAGTGTGAATCAACTTTAATCCAAAAGTACCTATGCATGGTATATTTTTGAATTTAATTACTAAATCAACTTTAATATCTCTAATTAGTGAGATATGTAATTTTTGACACAATGGTTGTGATAAGCCCGCTGAAATATATGCTTTGCCCGAAAATGATGAAATTCCAAGTCTCGGATGGGCCACAAGTGCAAATTCGTGTTTGAGTGACTAACCAACGATTTTTAATCGTTGATTTACATGGACAATGTTTGGACGGTACTGATTTACATGGACAATGTTTGGACGGTGCTGATCATCATTAGTGGGCCATGTGCCCAATAGAATGATAGTGTATAGTGACACACATGTTACACCTGCAACTATTGAAATGAATTTAGGTGTAATCCAAGCTCTCACCGTGGATTGCAAACCCCCTCAAAGAGGGGATTTGAAACCCCCAGTTACTTTATGCTGCCAAACAACCAGGGGATTTGAAACCCCCAGTTACTTTATGCTGCCAAACAATCAGGGGATTTGAAACCCCCTCAAATCCCCTCCAATCCACGGTACCAAACGACCCCTTACTCTCATTGCAAAATGGTCACATTCTTTCAAATAGAGAGCCCTGAAATTTATACAGTTCCTTTGGCATTCAGTTGTCATCTTTTTGATCCGGTCTTGGTTGCACACTTTAAGGGGATATGCCTATTATACAATAGAATGTAGTACTAAAAAGCCCTCTGTGTCATGAATTAGAGAGCATTTGATAGCAAAAAATTGTTGATTATTGAAGATGCAATTGTCTTTGCATCCTGATCTCCATAATCACGAGGGAAAATCTGGAACATAATACCTTTGATATCCAAAACATCATAATTGTAATGCTAGAGCAGTGTTCCCCATCATCATGTCACATTTGGTTAGCATGATCCTCTCTTATCATAATCTTTTCTCCTAGGCATTTGATGAATTTTGATTACCGTATGAGAGAAACCACTTGAAGGTACTAGATAACTTCATCTCTTTGTGGTTGGCGTAATTGCCCTAAGTTGTAAGATGTTGGTGGAGAGACGTATCAATATGTGATCTTTGTCGTGCGTCTTTCCTTATTGGGGGTGGTCGGGCCATTTCGTGTTGGACATGTTTCCTTTATATGCTGTACAAATTCTCTTAAATCAATGAAGCTATGGCTATAAGAACAGGAAAAGAAAGAAAGAAAGAAAGAAAGAAAGAAAAAGCATTTATTGCTCCTGAGAAATGTAGGCATTGAGCAGCTTATTCCGTTAAAATTTAGCTACAATGTGGTACAAGTTTTAGATTTTTCAATAGCACACACTTCAGAACAAAACCATGTTAAGTGCCATGTCGCATGGACACTTCAATATGTATCATGTGTGTCTGACATGCATCCAGTGTTGGTACTTCTAGAACAGTGTGCCTGCAATAGACCATCCATCCAAGGAAGGGAGAGGGGTTACTGAAGCACCCCTATCGATTTGTTGACATTACAAATTACACCTGAGTGTCTTGCACATATTCCTTTCAAGTAGTATGCATAGTGTCAAAGCCATGCATCCTATTTATTTGGGGTTTGGAAAATCCAATTTTCACACCAGTGTCAGATTCTGATAGTTGTATGATTGTATTTTGCCTTTGCAAACATTCATTACCTGACGTCCATTCTCATGCCTTTAGAACACGGGTTGTGTTATTCAAACTGCAGATATGCTTATCTCTGTACTTATTGCAGATTCTTTTTTAAGTAGTATCCATAGTGTCAAAGCCATATATCCTATTTTTTGGGGGTTTAGAAAATATAGGATGCATATGGGTGTCAGATTTTGATAGTTATATGATTGAATTTGTGCCCATGCAAACATATAGATGACTTCCATTCTCATACCTCGAGAACACACGTTGTTTTGTTCAATCTGCTGATATGCTATCTTTGTACTTCATTTCGGCATAGTATTATTTTAATTATGCCATCTGCTGATTTTCTTATCTTTGTACTTCATTGCAGCATAGTATTATATTAATTATACTTTTATTTACAGGGGATCTTGTCTGCTGTAATTTTATCAATTATCCCGCTGATCCGGCCCTACCAGTGGCAGAGCCTATTAATGCCGGTATGGATCCTCCATCACTGTGTTGTTGACAGGCTTTTCTTGACAATTCTGCTTCTGGGAGGTGGATGATGTTTCCTTTTTGGCTTTCATTCTCCCTGTGTTTTATTTAGGCTTTTGGAAGTTCTCTTGCTTTTATTTATTTATTAATTATTAATTGTATATCCAGGTTTTGCCAAATGACATGCTGGACTTTTTGGATGCACCCGTTCCATATGTGGTGAGTTTTTCAAGCTGGTTCATTTTTGTATATTTCCTATCTTTACTATCTATTTGACGGCACCTAAATACACTGTAATTTTGGCAGAGAATGCTTGCAAGTGATTATCAACTCCCATGCATGCATGTGGAACTTGATTGGATGACTGATGTCATTTGTCCATTCTGATAAACACATCTCTCACGTGGAATTTCTTAAGGAAGTCGTATGAAAATTTTCAACTTTAACCTTAAGGGCCTTTTCTGGGTAGCGGGAAAAGAAAAGAAATCAAAACTGTAATGATTACCCAATGATAATTTCCCAAGATTTTCATGAGGCATGGATTCCATTTTCTGGGTCTCTTTTGGATAGCAAGTAGAAATCTGATAAAGCTCTCATATTGGTTGCCTCGTATCTTGTGTGTGAGAATCTGACTATGGGGTTTGGGTAATGATTGCCCTTTGAAATCTAATGTTTCTTTGCCATACAAACACTGAAAAGTTCCATTATGGAAATAGTCATCCATTTTCTTTTCTTTTATTTTCCCACTATCTGAGCCCCAATCTTTTATCCCATTAAAATAAAGCCTTTGGGATTCTGACCACAAGCTTATAAAATTATAAATGAAAACAATTTTTTTTTTCTTCTTCTTTTAATGAAAGTTAAGTTTATCATGGCACATAAGATACTCTCTTTGAAGCAAGGTGTTCCAAAACAGTAACGGTGGCCGTAACAGCCACCACTGTTACTGTTATGATACGGGCCGTAACGGTCATTTTTTTTTTTTTTGAAAAAACTGTGACTGGACCATTATGGGACCTTTACGATCCATTACAGGCCGTTACGGCCCATTTTTCTGTAATGGCTGTTATGGCCGTTTCGACCCCGTAACGCGTAACGGCCGTTACATAACTGATTTTGAATATCTTGCTTTGAAATCTCATTTAGATGTATTCACTCTCTCTTGATCCGCTGTACTTCGTTTGTCGTGGCATTTATTGGGAGGAAAGTGATGCCATCTTTACTGACAGAAATACATATCCATTGTCAGTGGGAGTTCCTGTATAAAAAGGCATTACATATATTATTTTCATTATTTCTCTACATCTTTGTAGGTTTCATATGGATGGCCAGTGCAAAATGGTGTGAAGTGGTCTTTGAGTATCTTTTCTTATTTGAGGTTATAGTTTGTGGTATTAAGCAATTTTCTCTCCATGTTTAGGTTGGCGTAAAGAACAAATCTTCTGAAGTACAATCGAAGTTAGCAAATGTCATTGTGATTGATGCCGACAAAAATCAGGTGTGCATGCTCTTCATCAACCAGATGTATATCTTCTTGCCAAAACATGATGAAGTAGCTCATGAAGTTCAGTACCATCTTGGTCTAATACTTTCTTGCAACTCATGGCCATTTAATAGAGGAGTAATTTTACTAAAGAAGATTAATTTCTGTAATATGGGGTTTTTTGGGTCTTAGTGTTTTCAAACACAAGTGCCAATAATTATAGTCAGTTCATGCCATTGTACATGAAAGGAGTCAGCTCTTTGGTATGTAAGCTGAGCTCATACCCAAGACCTCAAATGCGGAAGCCAACGCCACCTACCACTGAAGGGATCATGTTTGATCTAGTAATTATCTTAAGAAAACTAGGAACATCTTATACCTTTGGAACATTTCACTCAAAACAAAGTGAAAAAAATGTAAAAAAAAAACATAAGGGATTATAAGTTGTCTTTTGTTATTAGTTCTTTTTGCTTGTTGCATAATGTTGCAGTGCTTTTAATTATCTGATCTTCCTCATTCCATGGAACAAGCAGGTGAGGTCCCCTGGACTACCGCAATTACCGCAGCATAAAGAGTTACTCTCATCTCTTAGTCCATATCATGCAAAGCTGGTGGGAGAAAGCTACTTAGCAAGAAAAAGGCCAGTCTATGAATGCACTGATGTGCAGGTATATCCTTTCGTGTGTGTGTGTGTGTGGGTGGGGGGGCAATCATGCCGTTAAATCACCCTGTTTATGGAATAAAGTTGGATTTTTCTTTTGTGGTGCCTTTTGTTCTTATTTATTTCTTAAATTCCAGGTCAATGCTTAATCTATTAGTTTAATCATTTTAGTCAGTGTCAGTTAGTAAATTAGCACTTCAGGGTACGCCCTTCAGTTGCACATGAGCTGCCTCATTTTTGGAGGTGCACCCTTACTGCAAGTCATGCACTGATTTTTGGGCAAGAATCCCAAACCATATGTTTATAATCTTATGGATGTATTTCAACGTCGATGGATTAGTTTGTTAGTTTTATTATGTCAAAACTCATGAAGTTTGCCTCATTGTGACAAATCACAAGGTCTATTCATACTACATAAAATTAATATTCACAAATCACAACCACAAATTACAATTCATGAGGACCCCGCAAGTCTCGCAAGCCATAGATGATTAATTACAGTTTGGTTATCCCACATGCATATGTAGCCCAACATCTATTCACACCTTTGCATGTGCCGCGAAGCCATACATGTTCGAGATCCTGGCCATTTGTTGGTTTTTAGGATAGTCCAAAATTGAGCTTCTGGATTAGATGAGACTTAGGACTGGTCAAACGGAAGTGAAGAGAGATTTATACGGTCGTAGATTCATCAGAAAGTTAAGAAAAGACGAGGATAAGAAAAAATGATGGACTGATTAAAGATTGGAGTTACACTAATCGATGAGTGATGTCTCTCCTACAAAAGGGGTTGGAATCATAACAGCAAGGAAGCTAGTGCTGGATTTTTTATTTATTTTTTGAATATTCATTCATGTTCAAAAGAGAATTAGTGTAAGGTTTTCTATAGAAGAGGAAACTTGTTAAGGAAACTATATACAATTAATAATCAATCTGGGAAATCTACTACACATTTCCCATTTAATACCTTCATCTTCCGAATGCAACTAACTTGTTTCCAATGCCACTCATTTGTTGGAAACCACCTCCATGAGTTCTCATGCATTTCACTGTTCTCAAGCCACCTTCTCCAGTGACTTCCTTTCTTTAATATCTTATACTTCCTAGGAACTTGGTCCTGTTGGCTGGCTCTTGAGCTTGGGCATATGCTTGGCTTGGCCCTTGGGCTTGGGCCCAAACCCACCTCAACTTTAACAGCTTGGCTCCATCATGTTGGAAGCTTGATATCTCTCATAGAGATATGGGTTAAGTTTTTGGTATTCAGTTGCTAAGAATTTCTGATATCCACCCTGTCGTGTAGAAACTAACTGGTCATCAAGCACATCCTTGATGTTGTTCTCATTTCGTTTAGGCATTTAAGTTAATTGAATAGCATTAAAGATTAAAAAAAGCCTTTCGGAGAGAAAATCTCTAACTAGAGCTGGAAGTCCAGCCCCCTTATTTATATCAAGTGATGTCCTAGATTACAGAAAATACCCTTGGAATCAAGGAAGAAAAGACGAAAAATAAAAGAGAAAAAAAAAAGGATAAATAAGAGGAAAATTAGATACGATCCATGGTTGAGAGAGAGAAGGCCCACGGACTAGAGATATGTGTCTACACTCCCCCTCAAGCTGAGGCATAGATATTAATCGTGCCCAACTTGCCAATAATATATTGTCCAACTTCAACGGTGACAGCCTTTGTGAAGATTTCCTCAAGTTGAATGGTAGATGGAACATGGTTATAAATAATGCCAGCAGTAACCTTCTCACAAACAAAGTGGCAATCAGCTACAATGTATTTTGTCCGCTCATAAAAACAAGATTAGAAGCTATATGAAGTGCAGCTTGATTGTCACGATGGTTTTTTTAATTGGAAATCCCAATTCAACAACAACAGTTTTTAACCACAAAATTTCACATGCAGTATTCGCATAACATAGTACTTAGCCTCAACACTCGTGTAACAACTTTTTTCTTTTTGATCTTCTAGGTTATGAGATTACATCTGAAAAAAATACAGTATCCTGTGGTAGATTATTGCGACAGCTAAATAAGATGCCATGCGGTGGAGAAGACTTAATGTAGCATAAGATGCGACGAACTGCTTCAAGGTGACTGGATCAAGGAGCATGCATGAATTGGCTAACCAAACTCACTACATGAGATAGATCCGGCCTCAACCGACTAACGAAACGTTGGTACATGCAAGGATCATCAAGGAGTTACCGATCATCATTCATCAGTTCTAAGCTTCTTATTAGCCTCTAACAGATAATCAATATGTTTAATCCAAGATTACCGGTTGAAGTTAATAATGATGCCCTTCTTAGAATAAGAGGCTTAAATTCCTAGAAAGTATTTTAGCGGTCTGAAAATTTTTATGTAAAAAACCTTTGCTTATATAGAGTTTCAATAAATAAAGTGTACTAGCATCATCACCTATAAGTTTGTAAAATTGATATCATCCACATACACACACTGTACAAGCCATACCGAATTCATTTTAGCAACATGAGCAAAAGTCTCAAAATAATCCTCACTATATATCTATATAAACCCTTTAGGTACAAGACGAGCTTTATATTGGGCAATACTATCATCAGGGTTGTACTTAAGAGCATACACCTAATGACAACCCACCAGATTATTCCCAATTGGTAAATCAACCATCACCCATGCATGGTTCCTTGCATGAGCAACCGTCTCCTCCACAATTGTCACCATAGTGGATAATTCAAAGCATTTTAAAGATTTTTAAGAATAGTGAAGAAGAACATTCAAGGGTAGAACAAAGGATTTGTGAACTGGAGACGAAGAATGATAAGAAACAAACTATTCAATACATGAGAGGAGTACACTGTCTTTTGGCTTTAAAAAAAAAGATTTATAGTAACAAGCAAATCCAAATATGAGTTTAAATATAAATCAATATAAATAGACAAGCTTGTTGGAACACTATCAGTACCTCTCGCCAAAGGAACATACTTTTTAGTGACCCGAGGAAGAATTGGAGTACTGACATTCCTTCTTTGATACATCTTCAAGTATGGTTTAGTCGATTGAGAATCAAAAACAATATTTATCTTTATTACTATCAGGTTTACAAGGAACATAAACAATTAGACCAGACTCAAGAATAGGAATAGGAAGACCATAGAATCGTGCTTCCCTTGACTGATAAAAAGAATATGGAGCATCTTAAAGAAGTTAACATCCATAGAGATAATGCTTTTTAGTAATTGAATCAAAACACTTGTACGCCTTTTGTAAAGACGAATATCCCAAGTAAATGTATTCGACAGCCCAATTTGACAATTATTTCAATGAAGATCAATATTATAGACATAACAAATACATCCAAAGACCCGCAATGGGATTCAAGGGATAGGATATAACGCTGAAAAATATTGAATAGAAGATTGAGTAGAAATAACCTTAATAATCAAATGATTAATCAAACAACATATATTAAAGCTGCTTCTCAAAAAAATAAAAAGTGTAGTAAAGACAACATGTGACCAAAAAGATTTAGGAACAGACGTACTAATGAGAAGAGCATGAGTAACTTCTAGGAGATATCTATTCTTTCTTTCAACGATTCTATTTTGCTGCTGGGTATACACACAGGTGGTTTGAGAATTAACATGCTTTTGAAAATAAGACATCATAGAATATGAAAGATATTGCTTTACTTTATTTGTATGAAGAGTACCAATATTAATATTAAGTTGATTTTGACCCAACAATGAAACACTCTGAAAATATGGTCAACCTCTTCTCAATTTTTCATCAAATAAATTCACGTCATATGAGAAGCATCATCAATAAAAGAGAAAATACTTGAATCTATTAGAAGCAATTGGAGTTGGACCTTATACATCAGAATGAACTAAAGGAATTTTTTTATTATTTATTTATTAAACTCTCTCCATAGAAGGATAAATAGACTTATGATGTTTGGCTAAAACACAAGTCTCATATTGTAAATTCTTGATAGCACTAGACTCAATTGACTAAGGCAAAAGAAGAAGAAGAAGAAGAAGAAGACGAACAAAAAGTAAAATTAAACTAGAAGGATGATCAAACTGACAATGCCAAATGTAAAGTTTTTCATCTTTTTATACTAAGACACTTAGTAAACTGACTTGAAGAATTTGAATTCGAATCTTGATCTATCCTTCTCACATCTTGAAAGACAATGATCAAGAACAAAATCACACTAATTGCATTCTCTTTTGTCCGTCCATCTATATGATGTATGAAGCAGTTAGATCTTCAATGTTGAAGATGGTACTGAATTGTACCTCTAGAGGAATGGTAACAAAATGTATTATTATCGATCGGTGGTAAATGGACAAAATCTTTGTTTTTCTGCTCCAATTACTCATCTTCGTCCAAGATGCTTTATACAAAGTTAATGGATTTGAAGCTACTGCCAACAATAACTTATTGCTTTACATGCTCGGCTATCATTTTTTCAGTTTGGTGCATATTGAAATTATTACAAACAACTTACTCTTCATAGCGCTCTCACTCTTAGTTGCTTTTGACATTCATTCCATTTTGCTTTTCCTCTAGCAAATAAGCATTTTCCCTAACTTGTTAGGATGAGGTAATGCCCAGCCTTTTTAAAATGGAAATCTCCCAAGCTTTGATCAAACTATTACCATGTCACCTTCCTTGAACTAAGAAAATCTACAATGATTGTCAGCTTTTCTTTGTAGTTTTCTGTATCGAGAAAAGTATTCTGTTGAACCTCATCATGAATCTCATAATATGCTTAGCAAATCCATCAACTTCACTTGTTCGAGTAGATAGGTGTTCTTTCACAGGTTGTACCTGTTCCTCCATTTCACAGTCAATAAAGCGTAGATGATTCCCTTCTGTGGACTTTCTTATTGATACTCACACATAATGAGCATGTTAAGGGGCTGTTTTGGTTCCAGTTGCTTTGAGGGTGGAATTTCCTTCATAGGAATTGAAGTCTTCTTCGGACCACTGTAGAGGCATTGTTATACTCATTGTATCAAAGAACCATGGCCTACCAAGCCAAATATGGCTAACTTTCATGCGGATAATGTTGCATCAAATTGAATATTCACAACCTTTACTAAATGAAAAAGTAACTGAGCGATGATTATTTACCAGAAGGGAAAAGTTATTTACCCATGTGACTTAGAAGGGGCATGGATGCTTCTCTACATCAAGCTTAAGCCTGTCCAGAAGCTCCTCCTGCCATGTCATGCTCATCCTGCTGCCCCTGTCAATAATAACAATACACAAGTGGCGAAGGGTTACACAAGCATTGAAGATATTGATCTTTCTTGTCTTCTTCTTTTGGGCCTGCTAGTAGTGGCCTAACCACAAGAGCCCATCCTTCATTCAGGCCTTCAAGACAATCATCATCACTCTTCATCAACATCGACAGCTTCCTCTTCTCCTTAGTCATGTTTAGCTCTTCTTCACAATATTTCAGATTTTTTGTGGTGCAGACAGTGAAGTCCACTGCATTGATAGCATTCAGTTGTGCTACTGTTCATCTTAGTGTTGTGGACTGCTGGTGTCTTTCCCTTTCAAGGATTCCTATATGGAAAACTGGAACCTCTTTGTTTGCTGCCCCTGCTAACCCAACTTGTTAACATGGTATTTGGGGTGCCACATGTCACATTAGAAGCTGGCCAAACACCAGAAAGATCCCTGGCTTGAAATCCTGAATGTCTAAAAGATTATAATTTCAAGTGTGAGCTGATACACTTCATCAAAGCTCCGTGTGCAGCTGCCTGTGATTTCGTTCTGAATTTCCACTCGAAATCTAGCTTTGTATCTTGCCGCCTTTCGTGCTTCGCTTTCTCAAACCTGGTTCTGAATGGTTAATACTTGCGGCTTGTCACCATGAAGCTGTTCTTCATCATTTTTAATTCCATCATCTCGTTCCATTGGATTTTCTGGAGCATGAGAAATCTCTAGCTGTGCAGAGATCCTCTCAGCTTCTCATGGCAATTCAGCCATCTGTCACATCCAAGGTTTTCGGCCATCCATTTCAATATGGGTCATATTGGTTACGATTCTTCTTCTTCTTCTTCTTCTATTTATTTATATATTTTTTTTTCTTTTGAGAAAACCTGTATCGGCCCCGTAACAGCCCGTAACGGGTACTTTTTTCCATAACGTGTAATGGTTGACACCATTATTTTATTTTATTTTTTAAAAAAAGAGTAAAAAAAGCTTGTTTTAATACTAAAAATTGATGTAGGACAGATTAAGGGGATAATCCAAAATTTGGGATATATGTTTTATGAAATTTGGACTGATCAAACAACAATGAAGAGAGATTTATGTGGTGGTTGATGGTTAGGTTTTGTGTGTTGGGTTTCTTTTGTTTTGTGTTTTTCTTTTGCCCTTGTTTCTCGTTGTATAGCTAGTTTTTGTTTTCTCTTTGTTTTTGCTGGGTTGCCTTTGGCTCCCTTTTAATAAAGTTCAATCTTTAAAAAAAAAAAATGAAAAAGAAACGAAAAGAAACAAACAAAACAAAAAACATAAAGATTCATGTTGTGGTCAATGTCTCACCTCTATCGAGTTGCACCATCAAGGGAGCAAATAAATGCTGAAATTTTTTGTTCATGGATGTATTTGTTATTATATTTTATACTTTATGGAAGGGGAATTTTGCTAAGAAGCTACATACAGTTAATAGTTATACTTATATATTTCTTATCCAATCCCTTCTCCTCCTTGGTAACTTAGTCTTCAAGCAGTCCACTCATCAGCTGGGATTGCAAAAAACATAATAATATATGGACTATTAAAGAAACTTTGCCGAGGATCGACCTTCAATGTGCATATGTACCCACCTGATGAGCAGACTGACCAGTTCTTTGGCCAAGGCAAATCTACAAGTATGGACCTGCCTAATGGATGAGTTGAATCTCCCAAATGCATGACTTGTTGGCACATGTGGAGGCACTTATGGGGCCCAGGGCTGCATACATGATCCATGTTCACATATGCAGCTCTGTATTAAAAACAATATCATGAAGGAATAGTTCCTGCCTTCCTGGTTTTTAAATCACCTTGTGCAATAAAGCTTGTGTATACACCACGCATGTGTTAGCATGGACATGTAATCCATTCATCCGGTTGGTCCGACCTTGTACATGTTTCCCAAAAATCAAATGTGGATCAACATAGGCATCCAATATTAGGAACAGGTGGATGGTTTAGAAAACTTCAGCCAAGTTTTTGAGAGCCGTGCATTTGTTTAGCAAACTGTGGTCCACTTGACCAATGGATCAACTTGATTCTTGAGCTAGGGCATCAATAAAGTGGTGCCGTTCTGATGGATGGATGGATTGGATCTTGGACCTATTGTGCCATGGTGGCACATTTGTGGCATGTACATGAGATTTATTGCACATGCGTGTGGGCTTAGAAAAAGTCTTAGAAACTGATAATGATATCATCTTAATATTTTTAAGTGGCTATTACATAGTTGTTGCTTCATGCTTTTGCTCTTCTCATGTGTAGGTTGAAGCTGTGAAAGGGTTCTTAGCAGTCCTCAGATCTTACCTGGATTCTCTCTGCTCAAACCTGCGTTCTCACACGATTACAAATGTGCAATCCAATGACGACAAGGTTCTCTCTGTTTCCTACCCCAAATTGAACATTAGTTTTGAGCCAAAAAAAAAAAAACTGATACTCTGGAAGTTAGTGCGACTTCCTTAAAAAGATTGTGGGCCAGTTTGGACAGCGAAATGTTTGATGGCTGTCTTTGCAAGGTTTGCAAATCTTGTGCTATTCACAGGTGATGTCAGCCATGCCCTATTGTTTTGTGGGTTTATACCCTCTAAACACTAGGAATGAAATTCTACTCTGAATGGAAACTTATCCTTACCTTGTCTGATACAAATGGTGTACCTATTTCACGGATGATCCTAAATTCATTCTCCTTACCTTTTCCTCATTTGTAGAACAGATTTTGTGATCTTAAGCAAAGAACAAGCTCATACATGTTATGTTACTTGCGTCACTGACACCAATGGATTTATCCCTAACATATTTTTAGTACTTGCTAAGCATTCTCTTTCTGTTCATATGCTTCCACTATCAGGTCTCTTTACTTCTAAAAGAGAGTTTCATCGATTCATTCCCAAGCCGCGACAGGCCCTTTATGAAGGTATGCTTGTTATTCATCCAAAATCCATTGATTTTCATGAAGTTCCTGCTCATGCCACATCACATTCCAGATTATCCAGATGCTTACGCTGGATGGAATGCCCTTAGCAATTCTGGTCCTTCGGTTGATTTTCTTACTCGTAGAATAACATATGAGAAAACATGAGCTCTGTAGCTGTTCAAGTAGCTCACATAGTTAAAGATGTCAGATCACTACAAAGCTTTGTAGGTTAAGCCTATCCTAGAACTCGTTGTGTGGGGCCCACCAGGATATTACATGATATCTAATCCTGCCATCATGTGTGTCCCATCATGTTGTCCTTGTCACCCAAACTCGGTTGGGTCACACCATGTAAAATCATGCATAAAATCTCTAAAATCATGAGCTTTAGCCCACTTGAGTTCTGCGCTACCTGATTTTTGGAGTGTCATTTCTTGGTGGGGCACATCTTCTGAATGGATTGGGTGCCATATACCAAACATAGTGGGCCCTACACACAATCTGGAAGGTTTTTTGTGGTGGGTGTACTGTCCTCATCCCAACCATTCCTGTTGTTTGGTCCACGTAAGTTTTCTATCGATGTGGTTTTTGGTCACCAAGGAGAGCATAAGTGAGCGCACATGATGGATGGATTAGATTTCTTTCATACACCATGGTCGACCCCACACACAACTTTGTAGGCATGGTTTTAAGGCTAAGATGACTTTGATGCGACTCGTCCGAGTCAAGTCGGACTCGGACCGAATCCAATTCGATACACCGAGTCACCCATGACTTTGGCGAGGCCAATTCAGGCCAGAGTTGACTCAAGATTGAACGATTCAGGCCTTGTCGCCGAGTCTCTTAACCATGGTTGTAGGTTAAAGGCATGTGGGTCCACCCATATGTTGCATATAAGCCAGATTAAATCTATACTAATATATAAAAGCAAATATAAGTTAAGTGTTTTAGAACTTTTTCTTGCACAAAATACCCTTTTCGAAGAATCTGATTCCACTGATTCCGTAGATCTAGATCCATCTACTGTGTGTGTGTTTCAAGTAAGTATAACTATTTTTATTGAGAAACCAACTTTCATGTCCTTTAACCCGGACACCCATTTGATAGCGTACAAACTTTCTTGTCCTTTAATCCGGACACCCATTCCATAACATACAAACTTTCATGTCCTTTAATCTGGACACCCATTCTATAACATACAAATTTTCATGTCCTTTAATCCGGACACCCATTCCATCATTTCCCTTTTAGCTTTCCAGTCTTCCTAAGTTCTCATCTGTTGAGAAAACAAACCCCTCGTGCACACCCCCCCACCCCCCCCCAACATATGCTGAAGTATTGCCATCAAAACCCAGCACCAAATCACTCTCTTCCTTTCCTAATCCTCTTCCTCCGTCATGCCAGGCCCTGAGAAGGTCTTCAACAGTCTTTGGCATTACCCAATCCATTCTGAAAATTGCTAGAAATTTCTCCCACATAATCTGCCCAAATGAACAATGAAAAAATAGATGGTCTATCGTTTTTGTGTCATTCATGCACTTGATGCATATGTTTGGGGAGGATCATGGATCTCTTTTGAAGATTATTTATGGTTAGGATATTCTTCCTCCCTACCAGCCACATGAAAGCCGCCACTTCAGGAGATGCACTATAGGACAGAAGCAATGGGCATACTCCAATCTCCTCGCATCTAGCGCTTTTTGTATCATATAGTAGAAAGAATGAACAGTGAAATTTCCTGATGGATGAACTTTCCAAACTGTTGTGTCCTTAAGAGAGTGGGGACGAATTCAATTTCCGGAGACGCTCCAAAAGCTTAGCAAACTCACTCACTTCAAGTTTCAACAACACACAGGATTCCACACACCATTCACACCATCCATCAGGTTCTCCACTCAATGTTAGGTTCTGAGGTAAAAAAATCAGCTAGATCCACAACTCAGGTGAGCCACCCCACGTGAACTAAGAAATTTTTAAGCAATTTTACATTGTTCCCGTTGTTGTGGCCCATGTGAGTTTTTAACCGGGGTTATTTGTATGATTCAAGTAGTGGTTCTCACCTGATGGATGGAGTGGGTTTTACATCTATGACATGGTTGGGCCCATAGATCATTGCACTCTCTCCTCTTTGTGCGAGCTACACGCAAAGAAGAGAAGAAGAGAAGTCTTGCAAGCTAAATGCTAAGAGCGAAGGAAGTGGGTTCAATCTAAGCCCTCCCTTGCATGGCATAAAATCTCAACCTTTCAAAAGGTTTGCATGCAACCACGTGTGTTTTCACTTCCATGTTGGTGAGTCGATATGCACCTGATTAATGGGTATGATGAAAGATATACACAGTGTTGGCCACCCATAGAAACTTGTGGTTGACATTCTCATTCTGTCGAACCTCATCATGAATGTCATTAATATATATATTATATATATTGGAAATTAAAAAAAGAAAAAAAGAAAAATATAAGAAATTAAGGGTAACTTTCCTTAGTTAATAGATAACTAATTTTACATATTTAAAATATATTTGAGAGAAATAAAATCAATCAAACATCAAGTGCTTGAATCTCAAATCTTCCAACTTTCAAAAGAGGGGATGGAGAGAGAGACCACATGGAATGTAAGAGAAGAAGAGAGAGAGTTTTGGAGTGAGAATATTGCAAATGGGGGAGGTTCTGAAGCCTTTTTATAGACAAAAAGTTCTTTAAAAACAAATAATAATAATGTGCCAACCGTTGCCCAATATACGATCGCATATGCTGGCGAACACATACATCGCATATGCGATCACATATTTCGCATGCCACATATGGATCGCATATGCAGTCGCACATGACAACAATTGTCACATGTATTCTGTATTGGAGAATTTTATGAAGGGTTTTTGGCAAAATATTGCAACATATCAATGGATCATGATAGTTTGTGAGATACATGGGAATTTAATTTCTCACCATGTATATCGTATCAGCCACATGTGAAATTGATATTTTCTCCTAAAATCTTCTTTTCTACTTTCGATATTAAAATCACGGTTACAGTGAACGAAAGAATTCTCACCTGATGGACAGAGGATGTTACATATAGAACATGGTAGGCCTCACAAAACTTCAGTACTTTACATGGTGGGCAAAACGAGTAGTACATACTATTAATGCTTAATTGCTTCTTTTCTAGTCATGCATTTGTTTTGTACAGTTAGGCCCACCTGAGGGTTTAAACTGCTCTGAGTTTTGAGTGATTAGGTCTAGAACAAGTGGGCACATGATGGAAGCTCGGATTTTTCATACGTGTTCTATATTTGCACTTGTGCTTGCGTGTAGATGAGATTGTGGGACTCAGCCAACAATAAAAGGAGAAGGAATTGATATTTACACCCAGTTAATAAATGCTCTTTTGTTTCTACTCCTGTAACACAACTGTTCAACTTTCTACTATTGCACTACTAACAGTAGGGGAAAAGGGTGTATCTAACAAGAGTAAAATCTTAAAATAAGATGAATATTTTTAAAATCCTAAAGTAAATCATTTTAATTTATAATAAATATTTTAGTATTTCATTTTTAGCGAGATTTTCCCGGTCATACTGTGAGAAAAATATAAAATTTTGAAAACCTCCCAAGAAATTCCTGGGGCATGAAATTGCCAAGAATAAGATTTGTCATCATGTGTTGAGTGTATTGCATCCAAAGTGAACCCCACCATGAAGATCAGATGCTCTAAAATCTGGCGTATCTAATTTTTATGTAGGGCACTATGAAGAATAATTGACAAAGAAGCTAGTGTAGATTGAAGATCGGAAGACGCCGATAAAAAATATTAGGTTATGATTCGTTTTCTTGAAAAGATTATTTTATTATTTCTTTCTACATTTAACATTTATTGCCTTCTTTCCAATATCTTCTCAATTATTTGAATTACTTGTCAAATTTTTAATTAATTGTTCAAAAAGTGCAATCAGTTAATTATTCAAATTTAAGCAGTTAATTGGATACGTTCAATTAGTTTAAATGATCTCAAGTTTTAAGTGATTGCTGCCCCTTATGAAGTCATGAATGTATGTTGCAAGATGTGGATCCACTGTTGTATATATTCCATCCAACCCACTCATCAGGTGCGTTCCACCAAGATGAAGGGACAAACCAAAACTCTTTAACCATTTCAAAACTCAAGTCAACCGAACCTCGTGAATGGAAATGTCTTAGGCATGATTGTACATTACGTCCTCTAGTCTCTCACTTGAGTTTTGGGTCGATATGTTTCACAAAGTGCGTCTAGAGTTAAAAGCAAGGCACACATAAGTTTTCAATTCCATGTACACATCATAGGTAGGCCGCATACTGCTTGGACCCATTTGTCAGTTACAAAAGAGACACGCCACCACATGCATTTTATTACTTTTTTAAAAGTTGTTTTCTTATTCTGAAATACCATTGTCATTGGATGGATTTTCAATGTCATGTTGGTTTATGTTGTGTGTATGTACCAATGTGTGTCCGTACATGCACGTGTGGAGGCCAGATCCAATGTCTATCAAGAACCATTTAATAAACAGTACCATCAACCCTATTAACCCGTAATATTGGTGAATGGTCGATCCATATTAGCTAATATGATAGGTCTACTCTTTGTTATGCCAATGGTGAAAACCACCATGGTAGGCTCTATAACATGGTGTGCCATAACGGTCATTACAATGCCTTAAAGGCCATTACATAAAGGTAACGGTGGCAACTGTTACATGTTACGGGGTCGTAACAGCCATTATAAAAAAAATGATCCATAACGGCCTGTTACACCCCCTATAAAAAGCCATAATGGCCCCGTAACAGCTGGTTGTTACGGCCCGTATTGCAAAGGTAATGGTGATGGCCGTTATGGCCCATATCGCAAAGGTAATGGTGATGGCTGTTACGGCCACTGTTACCATTGTGGAATTCCTTGCTCTGTAACCATTCAATCTTTTGATGTTTCTCAACTGTTGTACTTAACCTTTACTGTCCACTCAAGGTCCACTCAAGGATTGTTGAGGGATCAAATGGGTATGAGCTTCCAATCAATGTGATTTCGGGCCATGGTTAAAGCAAGAAGTAGTCTCCTAATCGCATTGTGCAGATCCGTCCGGTGAAGTGGCAACAAATATGTAAAAGATCCAAACTGATTGCTACAGTTAGAGGTGTACATGACTTGATCCGGCTTGGCCACTAGCTGACCCCGGCTCGAACTCGGCTCGGCTCGGTCCTCGAGCCTGACTGGCCAGCTCGGCTCGGTTCGGTCAGCAGCTCGGGCCAGTTCAAGCCGAGTTCGCCTATGCAGCATTTCCACAAACACATGGACTGCACCTTCAAAATCTCACTGTATGTAAAATTGCAGCAGCGGTTTTACATGCATTTCATCAAACACCTTGTAGGCACCTTGTAGGCAACATCAAAATCAAGAAAAAAACGTATTTTTTTCATATACATACCTTCCTTGCCACCAGCCGACACTTCATTGAGTCATTTTGTCAAACACTTGGTCAGCAACATCAATATCAAAGTAAACGAGTCACCGAACTGGTTCGATCTGAGTCGAGTCGAGCTCGGCCAAGCTCGAACTTGGTTTGAAATTTTTTCAAGCTCAAAAAATCAGCTCGACTCGGCTCGAACTCAGTTTCGAACCGAGTCGAATCGAGCTTTTTCAAGTCGAGTCGAGCAAGCTAACTGAGCTAAATCGGTTTGTGTGTAGTCCTAGCTACAGTCCCTACCTTGGCTAGGCCATACCCAAGGTATTTCGTATCGGTAATAGTGGCCATAACAGGTTCGTAATGGCCGATACGGGGGCTTAACAACCATTACAACTATTGTAACTGTTCCAAAAAAATTGCCTGAAATTTTTTGAAAAAAAAATATCTAGAAAACCTAGAATAATATTAATATTCCAAATCTGTATTCTTTTTTTTAAAAAAATAAAATTATTTGAACATGTTTGTGGTAACATAACCGTCCGCTCTTTTTGGTGAGAGTGTTCTATTGGGTTGTCTGGTGAATTTATGAACATGCTTCTATGTCTCTAGTATTTACACATCACAATCAAGCATTAGAAAGAGAGAGAGAGAGAGAGAGAGAGAGAGAGAGAGAGAGAGGCATGTATTCCATTATTTTTTTTCTATTTTTTTGAATAAATGACCCTCGGAGCTTCTAATCACCCAAATCGCTTCAATCTACTATTTTAATTCAAAAAACTATAGTACGAGTTGCCGAAATCTGTTGTAGAATTATGTAGAAAAGTTTTTGGAATGAGAAAAGTGGAAAATGAGGAAAAATGGATTTATATAGAAAAAGAAATGGCCAGTTTCAGTTGTTATGGGGGTAACGGTTGTGATGCCCCGTAACAACTGTTACAGCTTGGCCTATACGGTCCAAAAGAACCAACTACCCAGTTTTACCCCCGTATCGTGTAACAGTCATAGCCGTTACCTATACATCTCGGCCTTTATGGCCGTATTATAATGAATACGGAACACCTTGGCTATACCCCATCACATCAATTGGGCGATTCTAACCCATTGATGACCAAAGGAATTTGTTTGACTTCTTCCCAACCATCTATGAGGCAGATTGTCTTATCATACACGTCGGTGATGTAATTTTTCAATATTGAAATAGGCACTAATACCCTTTGTTTCTTTATGTTTGGTGAGCACAGCTCTTCGTGGACACACAGCTCTTCTCTGTACATACAGATCTTGTTCTCTCATTCTACCAAAAGGAGTAGTTTGGCTGCTGCTGCATCAATCGTTGGCGATGATCTGGATAGAATGTCGTGAGCCCAAACTCCATAATTCATATTTATTCTTCTTATTGTATGTTGTTTTCACCTATACAGTTTGTTTTCACAATCGGCGCAATAGAAATTTTCTGCAACCCCTCCTCTTTTCTTCTTTTTTCCTTCAACCTCCACAATGAAATGTAACAACTAAAGGTCAGGTGGTTTCCATCTTTACTTCACTATATATAACGAGAGGAGATTTGGAGAATTTTATCCCAGCTCAAGGAGGAAAATTTTAGGAACGGAAATGTGATTGTCAAGATCCGAAGACTCTGATACCATGTTAAACCAAATAGACTATATTGTGAAAATTTGTAATTTGTATTATTTCTCTCATGACAACTGAATATATAGAGGAGGTGGGTGATTTAGTAAGAGATCGAAAGAGATCCTCACAGATTCCAATCTAACCAAGTATAGAAATATCCCTAATCTAATTAGATACCCTAATTTAAAGGACATAGGAAATGATTCTCCCACAAGAAAGGGTATTTAAGTCATTCCCTTAAGTGTATGCGGCCAACTGCTCGAAGCTTTTCCCCTTTTAAAACCGGAGAAACTTTGATGCTCTGGTTGAGTGAGATGGTTGATACTCTGGCTCTAAGAAACTGTATAAGTTTGTGGGCTTTCATTTGGATGGATATCAAATATAGGTATGCAGTGTAAATAACACTTGCTAGGGTGGACCCTCTCTCCACGTGCATTGCACGTGACATACTCTACTAGTATCAGACCTAGTAATGGGCCTAGATTAAGAACTGGTGGGCCGAGATTACTGCGATGGACGTATTCAAAATGTTGATTTTTCCCTGCCCAGCCCCGGCCATTGCCAGCCCTAACTAGTATTTTGATTCTAGGAGATGAATAATGCAGCGTGGGCCCATTGTCCTTCCAGCGATGGCCTGCCAATATGTCTGGCTCGGTGGCCTAGGCCCTGCAAATAGATGGACCGAGCTCCTTTGTGGGAGTTTGACAAGTTCGTTTGTTGTTGTGGCCCACGCACCTAATGGATGGTCCAGATCGGTTGATATGATTGCCCAAATGTCCTGATGCAACTGAAATACGGCAACGTATAATGTCTGTATTGTCATTTTTGCATCAAAGAGGGAGTTGTGTAGATAGTTCCTAGACTAAGAGGATATTTGTCGGGAGAGTTATTTGATTCTCTGGCTGCATAGTACACTTCATACTCATGCGCTTAGAAACAGCTGAACAATCCTAATCTCAAAATCGCGGACTCATTTACGACGGTCCACTATTTTGACGGTCTATATTGACTTGTGTATATCAACTACGCAACATTTGTGAGGGTCCACTATTTGGACGGTCTACATTGACTTGCGTATATCACTCCGCAACATTTGTGACCGTCCACTATTTTGACGGTCTACATTGACTTTATATCACTCCGCCCATCGCGAACTCGTGCAGGAACAGCTCCTGGTTATAAGAACTTATAACCCGCTAGCAGAGGTACCACAACTTATGGTACCGTGCCATCTTTTCAGCCGACATGCCACTTGTGTAGGAAATCAGTACCATTAAAAAGATAGGCCCCATCATAAAGGTCACCCTTCTCGAATCGAAAATCAGATTGATACTATAAGTGGGCCACAACTATATGTTGGGTCAGACCGTCGGTGTCCGTTGATTCCTACAATGTGGGCCACTTGATGAGTGGACTGGGCTGATTTTTGTGCCACGTGATCTTCATGGCGGGGCCCACTTTTTTCATGGTACCGATGCCATACACAAATGGCATATTAAGGGAAAGATGGTCTCGTACCACAATTGCAATGTCTGACCGATACAGTGCATGATATTGTGGAGTCTTTACGCGTCGCAGTGGTACCTGATCCAATCCACTCATCAAAAGATGCTATGCTCGTCAAGACTGAGATCGGTCCATTCAATTAGGTGGGCCACAATTTAGGAAATGTAGCTGAAAAAAAAAAATGGATGAGGTTTTCTTAGCCGTTGAACTATTTCTAAACTTGTGGTCCACCTGCTGAGTGAACCAGATTTGTTTTACGGCGAGAACATCTACAAGGTCAGACCTACATGATGGACGGTTTGGATTTGTACCACCGATAAACCTGACACCTACATGACCTGCCTGTACATGCGTGGGCTTAGCTAAGCTCGATCGATGCGCTTTGTATTGCAGCAAAATCTGATGTTTTAGATCCACACCAGATCGACGGTCCTGGATGCTTTTTTGGTCCACATACATTGATCAGACGACAAAAAATCAAGTCGCATCGTGATACTTTGATCTCCGTTTCATCTACACCGTTCCCTTTTTTGTTAATAATCGAAAGCAGGAGGTGCCCACGCACTTTGATTGGTTTGCAAAAGGCGTGTGGGGCCCACATCTGAGTAGGGTGCGCCCTTTTCCTCCGGGCTGACCTTGCATGTGACCTGTCGAATCTCGCGCTTGCACGTTTTCCTCACACGCGCATGTAAGACTCTGAGGGAGTTACTTATGCTGGGGACCCGGTCACCAGGGATATCCCTGGTGATGTATGTGTTTATCCGGGCCCGGAGGCGGCTTTGTCCACGAAGGTCGGTGGATCCCGGACTGTGGGGCCTACTTTGATGTATGTGCCTTACATCCAATCCGTCCATCCGTTTTGAAAGCTCATTTTAGGGTTTTATGCCAAAAATGAAGCAGATCCAAGTCTCATATGGACCACACCATAGGAAAAAAAATGGTGATTGACCATTAGAAAAAATTGTAGACCACAAAATTTTTGGATCAATCTGATATTTGCGTGGTCACTTCATCTAGGTATTTTTGGCCTTATCAACATGTTGAATGGCAAAAAAACATTCTGATGGGCCCCATGAAGTTTTTAATGGTGGATATTCAATCACCATCGTTTCCTGTGGTGCGGTCTACCTAAGATTTGGATCTGATTTATTTTTAGGATCATATCCTAAAATGAGATTTCAAAACAGATGAACAGCATGGATGTAAGACACATACATCACGGTAGGCCCCACAATCAGAGATCCACTGAAGCCCCGATTTTATCCAGGCTGCTGTCCGTTCTGCCCACTCATTTTAAAACATGGGACCAAAAATGAGTCAGATCTAAAGTTCAAGTGAACCCACACTGCCATCTGTTTTGCCAGCTCATTTTTTGGCATCATTTTAGGGCATATGCCAAAAAATGAGTTGATGTAAAGCTCAAGTGGACCACATCATGCAAAAAAGTGAAGATTGAATAGGTACCATTGAAAACTTAGGCCACTGAAGTTTTGAATCACGGCGATATTTGTCTTTTCCTTTCATTTAGGCTTGTGTGGCTTTATGAAACAGGTTGGATGGCAAATAAACATTTCGGTGGTCTTTAAAGAAGATTTCAACAATAGGTGTCATTATCTTTGTGGTCCACTTTAGCACTGGATCTACCTTATTTTTGGTCTCATGACCTGCAATGATCTCGTAAAAACATAGATGGCATGGATAAAATACGTGCATTTTGGTGGGCCCCAAAGAGTATTATCTTTGGTGACGGTAGCCGGGAGAAGCGATTTAGTGGACTCGGGAATCATGAGTACTATGGTTGAGTAGGATTTGTCTAGTCATGAAACCCTCTCAAAGATAGCACTAGCAAAGCATGTTTAAAAGTTGTTTGGCAAAGAATGTTAATTTGAAAAGCATGTTGAAAAGTTGTTTGGTCAAGGACATGGATTGAGTACTACATCCACCCAGGTATACCTAAATAAAGATAGACCTAGTACGTCAGGCTCTATGGGGTCTATGATGTATGTGTTTTATTCATGTTGTCCATCTATTTTAGCCGATTATTTTAGTTGATGAGCTTAAAAAGAAAAGAATCAAAAGCTCATGTGAACTACACAAAGGAAATAATAGGGATTGAAAGCCTACCTTTGAAAACCCCCAGGGGTCAGGTATGTTTTGTATCAAGTGGATATTTATGTTTTTTCCTTTATCGGAAGCAGATTGCATGGTAACTCACTACCCTCTGCATACTGTGTAAAATTTGTGAGGTCCACCATGATTTATGTATTTTATTTGCTCCATCCATCCATTTTATTAAATAATTTTAGTGCTTGAACCCAAAAATGAAGCATATCTAATGTTCAAATGGAGCACACCACATGAAACAGTTGAATTGAACATCTACCGTAGAAAAATTCATGGGGGCCAAGGAAGTTTTGGATCAATCTTATATTTGTGTTTTCCTTTCGTCCACGTCTATATGATCTTATGAATAGGTTGGATGACAAATAAACATCATTGTGGGGCATAGAAAGGCTTCAATGGTGGAAATCATTATCCCCACTGTTTCCAATGGTATGATCCACTTGACCTTTAGATATGCTTCCATTTTTGGCTCAACCCCTTAAATTAGATGGAAAAATGGATGGACATAAAGGTTAGACCACATACATTCAAGGTGAACCCAACTGAGTTTACTCAGTATGATGAGAACGAACTGAGTAACTCAGTACCAATCCAATTTCCCCTCTACCCAAGTCTATGTGATCTTATAAAAAGGTTGAATGTCAGATAAACATCACGGTAGGCCCTATGAAGGTATCAATCATGGGAGTCATTTGTCACCACTACTTCCAGTGGTTTGGTCCACTTAAGCCATTGATCTGCCTCTTTTTTGGATCCGTGCCCTAAAATGATATATCAAAATAAATGAAAGACAAATAAAAGTAAAACACATGTATCATAGTAGGCTTGACATAGCCTCTACCAGACCGTCCCTCTCTAGTTAGGTGGGTGGTACCTAGTCCATGTCTTTTAGTCAAGTACCTCATCGAGGCCAATCTCTTTCAGCAGCACATGGTCTAATCAAATCTCATCAAGTGAAATTATTCTCAGATTAACTAATCCCAATTGGACTAAGGGCATGTTTGATTTTCCATTCGGTGGTAAATGCATTATGATTATTTTATTTCGTATTCACTGCACTCTTACCTATATTTGATTTGACTCCTTACCAAAAATTGAAATGGCTCCAAAATAATTGTGGGTCCTACCGTAATGCTTGTTGCTTATCTACACCGTTCATCCATTATGCCAGCTGAATTTATGGCATGAGCTAAGAAATGAGGCATATCCAAAAGCTCTAGTGGACCACACTACAGAAAAAAGTGAATCAAACACTTACCCTTAAAAACTTTTAAGGGCACTGTTTCTTTTAGCGTGGGCCACTTGTCATAATTACCCATTTACCTGGTATTTACACTTGCACTGAAAAATCAAACAGGTACTGAATTGCTGAGCTAGTGTATTTAGGTCTATGTCCCAAGATGAGATAAGTTTAAAAAATCCTAGCATTTAATCACGGGACGCTTGTTTGTTGAAATAGGACCACTCGATATTTTTCATTTTTAATCGCCCAATGAATGTCCACCAATACAATGTCCTGATAATCAAATAAACCTAACCGCCGTCTAATTTGACTGACTGACATACCAGTCTGCAATTTCGAAGTAGTTCCTGAGTGCCTGCGTATCATCCATCGCACTACCAGAGTATCATTTTAACTACGATAACGGCCGCATGGCTCCATTAACAATTGATCGGACGGGCCGGATGTTACGTAGCAGTCGTCACATCTAACATTGGACGGCTATGAAAATTTACATAATTTGAAGGTAACCAAATGATAAGTTAACACGTAGATTTGAACTTTCTGTTGGATGGCCGGCCGCAGGTCGATGATCCAAACTAATGTTAAAATGGGCCCCACCATAGACGGCCCTGATGCACCTGACTTCCCCGGTTCAGAAAGATTCTAACGGTCGAATATTTACCCATTCTTCTATTGAATGTGAGCCGTCCATTCGTTTTTTCTTAACCGTCTATTAGCCGGGACACCTATTGAAGGGCTGGTATTTCTCCACTTGGGAAGATTTTGGTGTTGGGCCATCCACCGTGGGGCCCACAATACCAACGGCTTGGATAAGTGAAACATGGCCCCACTTGGATATTGTATCAACTTCCTGCGACGCACTACATTGTATAATCCATCTTCAGGAACACATTATTTGTAGCATATGGACAACAGCTCCAAACTATTTAATTAATGAGATATATGATATTTAAACCGTCCACTGTAGATTCTGTTGGCTGTAGCTGGGGCCCACTTCATGTGCATCCAACCCGTCCAAAGCTCGGGCCCACCAATCATCAGGTCGGCCAGACCATCTCCAAAATCTTGATTTTCATGTGTGGCCCACTTGATGATTGGATCGGCATGCGTTTCAGGGCACTCCATTTTCATGGACATGCAACTTTTGGATGGGTTGTATGCTGCCACGTACACGGCGTGGGCCCCACACCACAGTGGACTGCATATGATCATTTCCTTATTTAATTCAAGCTCTAATCTCTATGATTCTTTTTTATTTTTATAATTACCTGAGAGATGCTTGGATTTTTATTTTTTATTTTTTAAAATTTCCAGGGGGTACAGACAGCAAGATCTCACCGTTCAAAATTTTTTTTTTTAAAAAAAGACAGAACGAAAATCTCACACAAGACAAGACATCAGCACCAACATCTCACATCCATCTAGAGATTTCTCACGTGCAAAGTCAAAACAAACACACTCCTTTGAGGGAGCGGTCTGTTTGGATGTACCGCTAATCGCAATTTGAACAGATATTTGTTCTGTAACAGGTTTCGGGTGGTGTGGAAACAGAACCATGTTATGTGGGTTAATTTTGTTCTGTTACAAATCATCAACCGTAACGTTACAAGTCAGATCCGAGCGATTCGGATATTGATTTGGGTCGAAAAGCAATCCACCAGCCTTGTTTTTCAGTACAGCCAAACACGCCCTTAATCAAGTTTCCTACCTTAGTCCCCTCTATCAAGAACACACCTACAACAGAAACCATAAGAAGGGGAGTGATCACATGTGCCCGGGTTCGAGCTGTGTGAGGCCTACCTGTGATGCTTAGGTGGAATCCAAACCGTAAATGCAGTAAGCCTCTCGCCTCCGCACGTCCACCATACATACAAAGATTCATCACTATTTCACTATCCACTACTGGTGTGGCCAACCTGAGTTTTAGTATGTCCATTCATCGTGGTGGGTCCCACCCGATCAACGGGTTGGATGGCATATCCCCATCACAGCATTCCCCTCCCAAATGTCCCCCATTGTTCTGTCTGGTGTGACCCACCTAAGTTATGGATATTGCTGAATTCCAAGATCTAGACTCCATGATACACGACCCGAAGCTTTGCACAGTAGATATGCAGGTTTTCTATTCTAAAACTTAGGACCCATGGTTTCAGTTGAATGCGAACGCTGCTGTATTTCTTTTCTCAACAATCTATCCACATGCAACAATCAAAAGGTTATGATCTTCATCGACGACAGGACACAACATACCATATGGGTGTAAGATTATTGAACCATAGACACCATCTACATATACAACACGCAACCTCGGGTCCCATATCCTGCCTGAAAAGGGAGCTATTTATCATCAAGAACAGCCTCATGGCCTTAAAGATGTATGAAGTAATAATAAGGTTTGATGCTGCTGCTGATTAAAAACTCAGTAAACACCCAAGAATGATGCATGAACATGAAAAGCAATATATAAAAAAAAATATCAGAATCTTCTTCTTTTTCTTTGAAGATAACATTTAATTAAAGAAAATAAAATGAAAATCGAAATAGTACATCAATCTAAGGAGAAAGAGTCCCTAGTCCAGAGTTTTTCCCCCACTCAAAACACCTTCCTAATCCAACGCATCCGCAATGTCATTTGCATCTCTACTCACATGGAAAATTAAGAATTTGAAACTAGAAGTAGGATCTTGATAGAAAAGGTAACTAAATTTTGACAGCTTGGATCGTGGATTAGACTCCCAACCAATAACGTTCTTCGAATCACCTTTTCCACCATCACTCTTCGAATGAGAGGATCAAAAAGGAAAAAAAAGAAGAAATCCATCAGCCTTTTCAAGGATTCCAGTTCTGCTACATTTGAGCCAACCGCAGACCATAAAAAGTCACTGGAACCATTCGGTTCTCAGCCCAGACGACACCCGAGTTACCAATCAAGGACCCATTTCCAATCAGCCGTCACTTTTGTCTCTCTTCTGACATGTCCACACTTCTGATCCCTCAACATTTCTGCCACTGCAAGTTCTTTGAATGCATTTCTTGAGAGAACCCATCTGATGATTTGAAATTTAAAAACCAACCACCATTTCTTTCTTGTCAAATACATGAAGTATTACAGATCTCCACAGACTTCTTCCTCCTGCTTTGATTGGCAAACGACCCTGACTGGCAAATAACCCCGATACGGAATTCTGTAAAGCTTGTAGTATCCTGAAGAACTTCAAGAAAGAAATCCACAACTTCTGTTCATTTTCAGATTCCCTGTATTTTGTTTCTTGTTATTATAAATTTCCATATCTTAAACAATAGATAAATAGATTGAATCAACGGGCAAACACAATACTGGACACATGTGGATCACCAACATATACATTATGAACTATGCAGCAATGGAGCGCACACAGATCAGTGAAAATGTTTTTCAGTCTGGGGCTATTGTTATGAAAAATCATTAACAGGTTGGTTTTTTCAACAATCAGGACAGGACTGCAAATCGCAATCAGAGATCTGGGCCGTTCATCAGGTAGAGTAACATACGCACACAAGATCTGGACCACCTTTGTAATAGATGTTGTCTTTTCCGAGCACTTGATTCATGTGTTCAGAAGCTGAGAAATCAGTAGATCATGTATTCTTTCATAGCAATCTAAAAGGGAAGTGCGGACACATTCTTTATGCTGCTTAAGGTCAGATGAATACTTTGGGATTTAAAGCTGATTTAGTGTCGGGTCTTTCAAATATAGGAAGCAGCTATCATAAAGCATGCTTCCTTCTTCCATAACATGTGAGATAAGGAAGATCTAAAAAAACAAAGGATTAGAACCTCCATCATGAAGTGGATCTATCAATGACTGAAAGAGCAATCCAATTTCTATTGACTAGAGGGGCCTTGCGAGGGTAGACAACTCTGGTCCAGAGGCTCTTGCTCTTTGTGAAGGGTTCAGAATTTTTGCAAAGGTTTTTCCGGATCCTTGATTGTGAAGGGGTATTTCTTAATGGATTTGTTGGCCTTTTTGGTGTATTCCAAAATAATTCCATGTTTTGTACCATTTGCAAAACCTTCTGAAAAACCATCTTGGTGTTTTTCTTCGTGGGAAAGAATAGTCTGACATGGCAAGTTGGCAAGGTGTGGAGAGTGCTTACAAAGCATACCACCTCCCATTGCTTTTGAAAAAAATTATATAATATGCTCTAGCCCGTACACACGCACAAGCCCCACCAGGGGTGAACCAACCCAAAACTAGTTAACCAACTGCATGCGCATGATACTTGCGACAAGTTCTTGATGGATGGAAAGACTTGTGAAGTGGGCCACATCCAACGAGGACCTATCGACCCGATTGGCAAAGATTTCCACCCCCTATCTTAACAGACAATATCTTTGACCGACTTAGAAGATCACTTTTATTTCTAATGATAAATATTTCTTTTGTCCACGTATGTAGATAGGCAAACCAGGTGGCCAAGCATCTCGTCGACAGTGTTAGTTGGGTGTCCCTTTCTACCAGGAATTCTTTCCCTCTTCTTTGATGTTGTCTTTTCTTTTAGTAAAGCTATTAATTTTCCAAAAGAAGAAGAAGAAAGAAATACGGGGCTTGGGCTTGCAAGTAAGGATTTAATGGGTATAATTATATATTGGCAGCTGATTTTGAAAAGGCTTGGAGATCAGTCTCCAGCTCCCTAGCCAAGTTCGCTTGAATTCTGCTGATGCATGCCTTCGATGTTCAAAGGGCACCATGAAAGTATTAAAAAAGAGAAGGATCGGATGATCATGGATCAAAAGCATTCCCACCTGCCCCAGATTTATAGGGGCAACCAAACACGCCACAAATCAATTGGAATTCACACCGGCATGCACAATACATCAGGTGAGATCCGTTCCTAGAACTTTTCCCGCAATAATGAGAACATTTTGAATATGATTGGGTAAACAAGATCTGCAGTGTCAACCCAAAGACAAGGATACGACAACGATAATGTTGATGCATGCCTAGACCTGCTGATAGGCATCACATCCCGAGCCATCCAAAACATGCACCAACGCCGAGATTCGAGCCCATTATCAAACAAAACAAAGCTTGTTCTTAACATAAAGATCAAAATACGAAATTCTATTTTACAAGCATATCAAATGCAATTTTATTCGAACAAGAAAAAGTATATAAAAATAATCAATTAAAGAATCGATCGATCTAAAACTCACGATCAATTCAGTAATTTGATAACAGTTCCATTCAACATGTAAGAATCAAATCAAATAACACATAATAATAAAAAAGTAAAATAAATGAATGTTCAACCCGCTAACAATTTCCAGTCATATTACCAAAGGGTAAAGAAATAATTAAGAGCGGAGAAGAGAAGATGTCAGTCGAAAATTACCCATTTACAATGAGCAAAGAACGGCGATGACCCAATTCACGAATCCGCCCGTAGTCACGAAAGAATCACCACCACCACCAACACAAAAGAAGAAATCCCGTGCTCTGATCTGGACCGTCCAAAAGAATTGTTAGGGTAGGATCCGAAACCCCAAGAAAGAAATTCAAATCGAAAGCGCCTCAAATCTGTCCTTGATCTTCGAAATCTGCCACCTCTTGAAACTCAGAAACCCCACAATAGCAACCTGCAGCGCCGCGGCGATCCCCAGGAACAGCAGGCCGATCTTCTTCCCCAGATTGATCTTGGGAGGCGGCGGTGGGGCCCGGCGGACCGGATGGTGGCGCTGAGATTTGGCCTTGTGGAGATGGGAAGTGGGCGGGGGAGGAGGGTGGCGGTGACGGTGGCGGTGGTTCTGAGGCTGCTGCTTCTCGTGGTGGTCATCCGAGGGCGCGACGACTTTCGACAGCTGGGATTTCCTGCTGTCGGTCTCCGGCGGTTGAGATGGCCCGACAGGGGCTATCGTCGACGGTGGAGATGAGGAATGGGTATGGAGGGGAGAAATGGCGAGGATGAGGATGGAGATCAGGGTTAGCAAGGGTGGGCCCATGATGAAGGGCTGGGATTTGGGTTTAAAGGTAGGGGCTTTGAGGTAATTCTACATAAAGGGGCATTTTTGTCTTTTTCTTCTTCTCCTCTCTTCTTTTCAGAGCTTGGAAACTCTGCAGAGAGAGAGAGAGAGAGAGAGAGAGAGGGTGCAGAAGCGAATATGAGGAGGAATGGCGGGTTTAACGGTTGGCCAGAGACGGGATCTGTACTCGCGAGAGTAGGATTTAGAATCTCTCTCTCCCCTCCCTCTGAGTAAACACGTGCGAAGGTGGCACGTGTTTCTGCGAGCCGGGTTTAACGGTTAGCCAGAGAACGGATGTCTAATCGCGAGAGTAGGATTTGGAATCTCTCTCTGAGTATACACGTGGGAATGTGGCACGTGTTTGTGCAAGATCGGGACCGTTCATTAAGGATGTAGATTGGTTACTCGGGAAGCGGATTGCGTGTGTGTTGACGTCACCAAGTTCTGTGGGCCCAACATGATGTATGCGTTATATCCACACCGTCCATCCATTTCGCAAGCTAAAAATGAACAGATCCAAATCTCAAGTGGACCACACCACAAAAGACGGTGGGGACAATGATTCCAGGACGCAGATTGCGTCCTACCCCGCCCGTATCCAGCTGGGAACGGGCAGGAGCTTTGAGTGGCCACCGTGATGTATGGGCCTTATCCACACCGTCCATCCATTTTTTTTCCTATCATAATAGAACATAGGCCAAAAAAATGAGGCAGATCCGAGGCTCAAGTGGACTACATAATGGAGATTAAACTCTCACCGTTGAAAACTTCTTGGGGACCATAGAAGTTTGGAATGGAGCTGATATTTGTGTTTTCTCTTCATCCATATCTATGTAACTTTATGAATAGTTTGGATGGAAAATAAACATCACGGTGGGCCCTAGAAAAGTTTCAATGGTGAGAATCAATATCACCTCTGCTTCATGTGGTGTGGTCCACTTGAGCCTTGGATTTGCCTCATTTTTGGGCCAATGCCATAAAATATTACGAAAAAATGGATGGACGGTGTGGATAAGACCCATACATCACGGCCCGTTCCCAGCTGGAGACGGGCCAGGTAGGATGCAATCCGCCTATGATCCCATCCAACCCGTTGATAGGTCACACAGACCTGGATGAAAGATAAAAACAAATATCAGATTGATCGAAAACTTCTGTTACCTAAGAAGTTTTCAATGGTGGACGTTCAATCCCCGCTGTTTTCTCTCATACATCATGCATGGTGGGCAACACTTAAATGAACAGCTCGGAACTTGAACAAGAGTGCATGATCACGGGCCGGGCCGGGCTTAGACCAAGGTCTTACTTTGTGGGCCCGTCTTGAATACCCTCGGCCAGGCCCGAGTCTGGATCCCGGCAGATCGTTGTCAGGTGGGCTGGCCTGGGCCTGATAGTAGCCGGATACGAGGCAGTCAGTACGCCCACCTGATGAATGGCTCAGATCTTCTCCGTGAGTACCGAGTAGCCAGCCTTGTGGTTAACTTTTGAGACGTTGGGGCACACATAATATCAAATGAGATCTCGGCCATTCATTAATAGAGCCCACCATCTAGAAACGGACGATGGATCTAATATTTATGAACTTCCAGGTGGTGTGGATTTTCCACTCTTGTCTATGAAGTGGCCAACAGATTGGACGGTCAAAATCATTACCATAGTATTGCCAAAAATTAAAATATCGATTCAGCTGATGCTATCAATATCACATGTGACCGAGACATATAATATGGCTGTTAAATCAATTAATTGAAATATTTTGTCAAAAACCCTTTATAATACATTGCGATGTATTGTAATGGTACTGCAATAATATATATATATGGGAAAAGGTACTATACACTCGAGCTGATGGGAACGTCCCATGAGGTCGAGCTGTGTGAGCCCCACTGTGATGTGTTTCGAACATCTATCCCATCAGTTAGATGCACCATTCCATCATGGGCCTAGGTCTCAAAAATCAAGTCAATCCATGACTTGTGTGGGCCATACCACATATAGAAGTTGAGAGGGGCCATGCACCATTAAAACATTCATAGTCATTTTTTGGGTCCACTGAGATGTGGTTTGCAAATCCAGCCCATCCATTATGTGTGTCCCACTTGGATGAGGGTTCAGACCAAGTGTCAGATGCATGCAAATTTCAGGTGGGCCCCACCAAGTGCTTTTATATATTTTTGGCATGTCTTCACATTTTTTAGATGGTATGACCCACCTGAGTTCTGTATACGGCTGATTTTTGGGATATCGCATAATTTAAAGGGGACCCATCAAATGCACAGTGTTGATAGTCGACACGCATCACGGTGGGGCCCACACAGCTCGACCTCATGGGAGATTATCGTGAGCTCGAGCATAGTACCTTTTCCCATATATATATATATATATATATATAAATTCCATTTTCTCTTAAAATTTATTTGAAGATTTTTTTTTTCTTTTTTTTTGAAATACAATGAAAAAAATGTATTATAAATAGCGGTGTACACAAACTGAGTTAGCTCGGTTAGCTCGCTCAACTCAGCTCGAAAAAGCTCGAATTGACTTGACTCGAAACTGAGTTCAAGCTGAGCCGAGCTGATTTTTTGAGCTCGAAAATGAGTTTGAGTCGAGCTCGAGCTTGCCTCAGCTTGACTCAACTCGGCTCGAATCCTGCTCGAACTCGGCTCAACTCAGTACACCCCTATATATACTTTTTTTAAAAAAATTCCCTCCCGCTTGAACTCGGCCACCCGCACGAACCCATCTTCCTCCCTCTCTCCCTCCTCTCTAATAACCCATTCTAATGTTTTAATGTGTTTCAGTTTGAACTCGGCTCGAAAGCTCGAAGCTTGAAACTAGCTCGAACTTGGCTTGAACTGGTTCGATTGCTGACCGAGCCGAGCTCGAGCTAAAGATCCTGGCTCAATCACCGAGCCGAGCCGAGTTCAAGCTGGGTGTGACTGGTGACTGAGCCGAGCCGAGCTAAAGCTAGTTCGACTCAGTTCGGCTCGATGTACACCCCTAATTATAAACAAGCGTCAATAGGCAAAGCTTTGAGCTCGAGCCTTATTTTATAACTAAACTCTTTGTTTTTAACATTACATTTTCCATGAAGTGGCTCAAGTTCCTAAAGCATCTCTCATTAGATAAAAAGAGACAGCAATGAGGTATTTAGATTACATTATTCCCACTAGCACCGTCCCACAAATATAACGCCGTCCATCAAAAACCTTGCAATCTTCAGGAACACCAAATCCAAAGTTACCTCACCTACCCTCTGAGTCCTTTCAAAATTAATATTTTCATTTTCACCGTCTACAAGCAGAAGTGCACTCTATACCCAAACTTCATTTAACTGAAGTAATTCCCTTTCACATATTTTGAAAAATCTATTTTTATATTCGTATTATATGATATATGCATTATATAAACTCATTTTAAATATAATTGTAACAGACAATAGATAGTTTAAAGATGCATACTAAGGAAGCTTGTTGCATATACCCTTTTTTTTAATGATTTTTTGAATTATTACCATATAATCATGTTTCTTTTAATATATTCTAAAATTTTATTGAAAATTTATAAATTGGTAAATTCCACCGTTTTCTAATATCATGGATACATATTTTTCATGAAATACTTGAGCCTGTTTGAGAGCGTGGATTTAGAACCCCTTGGATTCAGAACCCCAGAACCCCAGATACCTCTTGGATTTGCAATCCTCCCGGTGTGTTTACCACCCGGGAGTGTGAATCAACTTTAATGCAAAAGTACCTATCCGTGGTATGTTTAAGAGGGTTTGAATTTAATTACTAAATTAACTTTAATATCTCTAATTATTGAGATATGTAATTTTTGATACAATGGTTGTGATAAGCCGGCTTAAATATATGCTTTGCCCGAAAATGATGAATTCCAAGTCTCCGGTGGGCCACAAGCACAAGATCATGTTTGAATGACTAACCAATAGTTTTTAATCATTGATTTACATGGACAATGTTTGGATGGTGCTGATCATCATTAGTGGGCCACATGCCCAATAAAATGATAGTGTATGGTGACTTACATGTTACACCTCCAACTATTGAAATAATTTTAGGTGTAAGCTCTCACCTTGGATTACAACCCCTTTCACGGTGCCAAACTACTCATATTGCCTGGTGTGGAGCATGCATTGAAACCGATATTTTAATTATTGAGTAAAGGTAACGAGAATCTACCTGTAATCCAGACTATGCATCTGGTGGGCCTCACCCTGAAGTGGGGATGGCTAAAAAAAAACTTCATGGGACAATCTCAGCCATCCAAAGTAGGATTTCCCATTAGCATATGAAACCACTGGTATAATTTTCTTTTATACCGATTATTGCATGGGGAATTAATTGCAATGCTTCGTCCATGATGGGTGCCACCAGGCGAACAGTTAGGATTGCTAAAAGATGGGCCCCACCTATATGGGATGCTGGTCCCACTAGAACTAATGGTAATTACCGTTGGCCATTAAATACTTGGGATGTTGTGTACAAACAACTCAATCCGGACCATCCATTCCATAGGTCCTATAGTGGATAGAGCATGGCCCAAAAAATGCGGTGACCTGATAATCTATTTAATAATAGAGAAGGCCTGCAATGGACGGCTAACCAAGTACAGGAAGCTCTTTGGGGCCCACCAGTCACGTCGCTTAGATCCACTCCATCCATCAGATTATAACCCCTCATATTCATAACAGATGCAGAGGGTTCACATTTTAAAAGCTCACAAGAACCACACCAATGGAAACAATGTAATTGAGCTTAAAACCATTGAAGTTGACGTGCTGTGGCCCACCTGAGTTTTGGATCAGGCTGATTTTTGTACCTTCCCTTCATCTTGGTGAATCGCACCTGATGAATAGGTTTGATGAAAGATAGATCCCATGATGTCCCCACACAAACCTATGATTATCATCCCGTCCCCATTGTTTCCTGTGGTGTGGTCCACCCGCATCGAGAATCTGGTTGACTTTCGACCCTAAGGCCCAGCATCGAGGAATGTACCTGATGGACGGAGTGGATTTCACATATACAACATGGTGGGCCCAAGGTACTTGGGCATCTTCGGGGCAAAACGTGTGCTGTTAACCTTATTGAGGATTCCGGTCCGCTAAGCAATGCAGCAGAGCAGAGACTAGACTACATCATAAGCCATTTCCAAATAAGAACTGATCACCTACAGGCACCTGTACCACAACTTGTGGTACAGTGCCATCTTTCCACCAACACGAGGAAATCAGTACCATGAACATGACAAGCCCCACCAAGAAGATGGCTTTTCTCAAAAAACAGGTTGATCCGTTCACTTGGTTGGCCAAGCCAGTATATTGAGTCAAATCATCGGTTGCACATTGATTCCAACAGCGTGGCCCACCTGATGAGCAAACTGGCCTGATTTTTGTGCCAGATGATCTTCATAGCAGGGCCTACCGTTTTAATGGTACTGATGTCCTACAAATGTGGCATGCTGGCAGGAAAGATGATCTGGCACCTTACCTGTAGGTGATCAGTTCTCTCTCGAAATAAAATTCCATCCAAATGATAGTTTCAGTAACGAGATTGAAAAGGGCATTTCTGTCATATAAATTGTCCTGCATATTGTCAAATTACAAATTAATAGTATTATTATTAAAATTAAAAATTAAAAAAAAAAAAAAAAAATTTGCTGCCTACCATCAAATTACAAAGATCCAACGGTCAGTTCTCTGCAAAGGCTGGGGGATACTTTTATATAACCCCATCCGCCAATTGGAAATTTCCAGTATCAAAAAACCCAAATAAGATGGGAGATCTTTGAATTCGGTCTCTTGCTTTACAGGGCTCGTGTGGGACCCGCCATTCAATAGTCCTCTTCGTCATCAACAGCATCTCTGTTTGGTTTGTCGCTCTCGTCGTCTCTGATTTCTCCGTCACTTTCCTGCAACTCGGTGGAATTCTCTCTATGGGCAGCTGCAGGACTCGACTCCCGTGGCCTCCCTGATGGCTCGTCATCATCGTCAGATTCTGACCATGCCCCCCTCCGCCTGTTCATGGCGGATGAAGGTGCCTGCAACGGAAAGAAATGGCCAATCATAAAACCCATCAGAATGTGAAAGTCCACATTCAACTCTTAGTTTCTATGAAGAATGAGCGGTTGTGATCAGACCCGCGAAATTTTGGACCTGGTCAATGTTTTGATCAGACAGTTGTCTAGGTGCTGGCCGCCTAGGCGTGTTGGTTGTTACTTGTTAGGTAACAGTAAAGATAGGGATGCAGCTTGCCTGCGACCTAGACCACAGGAAGTTCCTGCGGTCAGAAGCCCACCATTTGTGAGAAATCCACCCTGCCAGCTCATGTGAGCATAAAAATGATGCAGATCCAAATGTCAAGTGGGCCACACAACAGGAAGAAGTGGGGAGGGAAATGCCTACAGTCAGAACATTCCCGTGGTCCACATTGAGGTTTATGTGTCATCCAAGCTGTTCTTAAGGACATTCCCACTGGGATGAACAGAAACTACAAAAATATTGGTCTGATCCAAATATTTTGTGGCCCGACGAATGTTTCAACAGTGGATGTTCAATCCCCACTATTTCCTGTTTTGTGGCCCACTTGAATTTTGGATCTGCCTCATTTTTTAGCTCATGTCCTAATATGAGCTGCAACACAAACATCACGGTGAGCCCCACCTAGCTTTCAGCGCAGGAACTTGCAGTCGGGGGCTGCAGTCAAACTGCGTTCAAAGATAGGAGAGTCATAATGTTTGACGAACGATGAAATTTACCAGGAGCAGAGCCAGCTGTATGTTAACTTGCCATGCAGCTCCATCATTTCCTCCATCCATAGCAAATGGTAGGCCCTGCTATGAACATCGCCTCACACAAAAATCAGGCTGGCCTGCACATCAGGTGGGCCACGCCATTGAAATCGATGGACAACCAATGGTCTGACTCAAAATACAGGATTCCCTCCTAATTGAGTAGATCAGACTGATCTTTTAGACGGCACTGGGGGCCACCTTTTTGGACAGACCAGATGTCCTACACAAGTGGCTGTTGGCTGAAAAGACGAGGCTGCTTGACAATTAGTAAGCAGATGGCTGTAGGTGATCTGTTTCTCTCTAGTCAACTCCCTAATGTTAAAACTAAACAGAAAGGGCATGCTACATGGTGCTTCATGGAAAGAATGAGTACTATCGCTTGGCCACACAACATTACACGTGGGCCCCCTCTTTTGAAGCCGCCAATCTAACGGGTGCCATCATGGGATGGAACATGGCTAAATACCTCTCCATTCAGATTATTCTAACCATCCATGAAGATGGGAGTTACCAAATGGTCCATACTCAACAGAGACCACATCAGATGGTTATGATCATCCAAAAGTTGGGCCCCACATGTACGCTTTGTAAGCCGAGCTAGTTCTTGATCAAGTAATGCATATTTACCGTGTCATCTTCAGCATCAGAATCTTCGAGGCCAGCAGCTGCAAGAAGATCTTGTGCATTCTCCGCCCCATCTACCTCCCGTTCGTTCATGACATTCACATCCTCCTCTTCCATTTCTTCATGTTCATCCGACATGTTAGCATCGGCTTCTTCCATTTCGTAGCGGGCCTTGGAACCCTTATCGCTCTTTCTCCTCTTCCCACCTTTCTTTCTCTTCTTCTCAGTCTGCCCACCCTCGTCGACATCTGTCGACCTGTCTTTCCGCTTGCCCGCACTTGCGGAGAAATTGCTCTTCCATAGTTCCTGCAGATGTAACAAATCTTCAGGGACCGCTTTCCGATAACACGGAACAATGAACAGGATGCACTGGTTGTAAACATCTTGCATGCAACTCTGGTGGACCATGTCCAGGCATCACCTCTATCAGATTATCCTAACCAACCAATTGGTGGATTGATAGTTAGGATGATCCAATGTTGTGGATCTCTGACGTATCACCTACAGTTGATGGGCCCCACCACATGAATAGTCTGGATCACCAAAACATGGACCACACATGAAAGGGAATGTGAAGAAGGCAAACGGATAGGACGCTTGACCTTCACACGCTCGAAATGCTCCTCCTGTTGCCTCACTTGCTTTAGCTCATCCTCTTGCTTTCTTCTCTCCAACTGAATCCCAAACCAAAATCCATAACACTATATTAATCTATGATATCTAAGTGTTTTGTCAATCTTCACAATAAATAATTGCAACAGCATAATGCATGATATGACCGTAACTTAGGGCTGGCTATAGACTGGGCCAGCCCATGGGTTCGGAACAGGCTGAAATTTGCGCCCATTTAACAAAGGGGCCAGGCCTAGGCCCAGATTTGAGTACCGTTATCAGCCCAAGCATATGTCGAGGCTCATTTAAATTGTTTTTATTTTATTATTATTTTTTTAATGATTGGTTAAGGCCCATTTATGACCGTTATGGGTCAGGCCTAGGGCTAAATTTCAGGTCTATACCATAACAGTCCTACTGGCCCGGCCCAAATCTGGCCCACTGCAAAGGCACTGACCTGAAACTTCCTCTGTTCTTCAGCTTTGCGCCGGGCTTCCTCAGCCAAGGTGACCTGACGAGCGACTTCCAGTCTCTGGCGGTTCTGCTGTTCTTCGCGCTCGGCTGCCTCGCAGTGAACTTTAGCAGCATCAAGCAAGTGCTTGCAGTATCCGACATGGGTCTCTATTTTCTTCTCGTCAAAGCCATGGAAATGGTAGCTGGATGCAGCAGACAACTGGCTAAATACACGGACGGCATTCTTCAACTCTGCGACTGTGGAACGTACCTACAAAAATTAAAAAGCATTCTCAAAGGAGCAGGATTTAACAGCTACATAAGGTGGGCCCTACCATGAAACCTTCCCCGGGTGAAAAATCCACACTGCTCCACTCATTGGGTGGGCCACCAAGTAGGAAACAATGGATGGTTTTAAATCAGGCACGTTGATGGTCTGATTCAATATACTCATGTGGTCTACCTGATGAGTGACTTGAATATTTGCACCAGGGGATCCTCATGGCTTAACCCACATTGTGCACAGCTTGGATCTTGTACTCCCATGACATCTAGGCATCTGTGGGTGGGCAATATCTTATCATCCACCAGGGAGACGTGATCATTCTCTATGTTGTATATGCTAATGACTGGATAAACATTGTAGAATCTGATCATAATCATCAGATTCCTCTCTCCATTGTGCCAACACATCAATATCGTCATTGTCATCGTCATCATCCTTGTAACCATTTTTTTCCATGCATGCCCCCTAATCAGGCCAACAGCAGGCAGGCATGCATCACTATCATCACCATCTGGACCAGAATCGTCTACAACACTTGTTTTATGCAGCTCCCAAGCTCTGTGGGGCTCACCATGTTTTATATGTCAATCCACTCCTTCCATCAGGTGAGAACCCTTATTTGAACCTTACATACAAAATATCAACCCTATACAAAAATTCTTATGGGCCATATGAATGAGAACAATGTAAAATTGCTCCTAAAACCTCTAAGTTAGCACGGTGTGGCCCGCCTAATAATTGCATCAGGCTGATATTTGTATTTTCACTTGATCCTGGTGAGCTACACTACACTAATGGGTTTGATGAAAGATACACACCATAGTGGCCCCACACACAAACCTATGGTTGGCATCCCATCCCCATTGTCCCCTGTGGTGTGGCCACCTGCCTATCTAGAAGGGAAGACTATCAACAGACCTCGTCAGCAGTTCTCTTTGCCTTCTGCAGCGTTGATGCTGAGAACTTTTGCATGGCAACACCTGCATCGAACCGCAGCGTATAATTTGAGGGTGCCAAGTGGATGGCTCTTAGTAAAGTCTTCTTGCAGTCTTGCCATTGTTCGGCCTCATAATGAGTCCGAGCTAGATAGAGAAGAACTTGGGTGTCTGTGTTATAATAGAATTTCCGCAAGCAATTTTGGTACTGCAAAACAGTGAGGAGCCGAGGACTGTTATTACAAATGCATGAAGAATGGAAAGGAGGAGAAAACAAGACGGTAGACTTGCCATTTTCACAGCCAAGGAAAAATGGCCTTGAGCAAAGTAGACATGTGCCAGATTTATCCATACATCAGGCATCTGAACAAAGATGCTTCCACTGGCACCTTCTTGAACCTACACCAGAAGAATTAACAGCACCCGCATATGAATTCTATCTCATCACTATCATATCTGAAAGAAACAGATCGAGAAAAGGTATTGGCTGACCTGTGTAAAGATATCCTTTGAAACGTCGAAGTGACCCTTCTCTGCCAAGACAACCCCGGCACCATTCGCAGCATACAGATTAGAGGGATGTTGTACCAAAACCTGTTTATCATGGGAATTTCAGATTCTCTTTTAACAGGCAATAAGAGCAGAATGATGTTGTCTCCTTGACTACTAAGAATCAGGGGTCTTACCAACTTGAGAATCATTTCCCTTAGCTTGAAGAAATTAATGCGATTTTGGATTCGCTCACTTAGGACAGTTCACCAAAATCTTTGTGAAAAGGGGAATTCTACTCTAAAGTCTAAACCATGATTTTTGCATTGTTGCTTGTAAATCTCTCTCACACTCACTGGAAGTTTCACTAATTATCATTTAAGAAAAAAGGATCCTTTCCAATCGGGATCAGCCAAAAACACATTAGAAATTCAAGAGAAGATGAAATTCCAGTTGCTAATAAAAGTCTTAGCATATGCTACAGTCTATAACACACCAATCCATATAAATTGGTGGTAAGAAATGCACATGATGTAGAAGGCCACAGTACTAATACAGAGGACTAGGGCTACCAATGGGCCAGGCCCAAGTTGAGCACAATCAGATTACTGAACATGTCCAGCCTGAGCAGTTCAAAACCCAGCCTGAGGGCCCGTTTGGATGCACTGTCAAAACCCAGTTTTGGAGATAAAACCCTTGTTTCAATCAGAAACGAGGGTTTTGCTTCGAACCCCCGAAATTGTCATTTTCAAGATCAACCAACGAACTAGGCGCTAAATTATCATTTTCAAGATCAACCAACAAAGTAGGCGTCAAAAAGCCCACTCACTGAAAACCAATCAGATTGGTTTTCAGCAAGTAGATGAAAATGTCGCTTTTACAGCAGAAGGCCTTTTGCGGAAGTTGCATCCAAACAGGACCTAAAACCATTTCATGCACACCCAGCCACCGTTTTTATTGGGAGTAGCAAAGGATTTTTAAATTATCATACTTTGGTGTAGAGCTCTTTAGCTTTCTCAAGATGGGTTGCTTCCAACTTTGGGCCTCTTTTCTCTGAACGAACAGCTGCAAAGTAGTTCCAGTTACCCTAAGCAACCCAAAGAGAAGAGTGTGTAAGGTCAGATATTGTTGAAGGGAATAAAGACCTGGTGAAGCATTACACTGGTGCCAGTCAATGCTTGTAAAAGTAGAGTAAGCAAAATTTACAGAAAAATAAGATAAGATAAAAACATGCATTGTGCAATATACACACACCAAAGATAGAGTAGCATATGAATCTTTTCCGTCAGTTGCTTCCCTAGCAGCCCGCAAGGTATCTTTTGCCTTTACCCAGTCATCGCTCTTAAGCTCCAAACTACCGAGCATAGATAGAGCATCCGGACACTTGTCATTTATCTTCAGAGCTTCCCCTATCTATGACAAGACAAAGCAACTAGTTGTTAGCATGTGGCTTGAACCAGCATAAGGGATAATGGGGCGAAAGTATAAGATATATTAAGTACCAATTCGATGCTAAGTTGAATATTGTTACGAGCTTTTGCAATGGCAGCAAGCCTCAAATAAGCATCTGAGTACTCTGGGTACTGTTAGAAAACAAAAAAACAAAAACATGTAACGTTAAGAAATGATCATATGCAGACTTCAGCATCCAGCACGCAGAGCATATCCTTAGTGTGTAGGGTTGTCAATGGGTCAGGTTAGGGTCCTTAGTACCCGTACCTAGACTAACCAGGTCTGGGTCTTAACGGGTTCTTGACAACCCGGATCCGGATCCAATCGAGTTCGGGCACCTATCAGGTCTTTGCATCTAGGTTCCGAGTTGTGTGTTGGGACAAATCATAGCATTTACATAATTACATGGTTTGGGCCACCCAATGGATGGATTAGATCGCACACACATGCCACTTCAACACGTGCATGGTGTGTAAACAAGCTCTCCTGCGTTCATGTGGCTTAGGAAACCTTGTTTTGCTGCTAGAATCATCAATGTGTGTGTGTGTGTAAAATTGTACTATTAAAACTAACTGGATCCAACCCGACCAGAACCCAACTCAACCCAACTTTTATCTAGGTCCAAAATGTGGGACATAGACCCGTTAAAATCGGGTCAGGTTCATCAAGTACCCACGAGTCCAAGTACCCATTGACAACCCTATTGGTGGGCCATACATATCTGACAAGTAAAAATTACCCAATCACATGCAATAAGCAGGATTTTTCCTCCATGCAATAATGCCTCGTCATGTATAACCATTCCCAGTATGTATAAGTATGGACATGTGTAGGCAAAAGTGTATCAATGCATGCATATGCATGTCTTTGAATATAAAGAGAAGCAGCCAGCAGGTGAAACCTTAAATAAGATCAGCCGGTAAAAAATGCTAGCTTTTTCAGTTTCATGCGATTGCTCGAGCAATCTGGCATAATTAAATAGTGTTGTCACTTTATCCCAAGGCAGTTCCAAAGAAACACCATCTTCTTCAAGTTGATGGAATAAACTCATGTCCTTGTATTGAACAACAGAGGCAACAGAGTCCACACTAGAGTTGCGTATTCTCCCATCCAGAATATAAAGCCAAATGCCATCGCCCAATGCCTCCTTAAAAGTCTGTTCTGCCAACTGAGAAAAACAGCAGGTAAAAGGTAACTGTGGAGTAAGCTAGAAGACAACATGGTGAATAGCTGTAGACAAGGAACTTCCAGAAGCGACCTTTTTCAAATGATGGGCACACTTAAAATCAACTAAATTGAAAGGCACTCAGGAAAGAAGAATGTGGAGGTAGACAGCAATCACGGAAGTGGACTTCTACCACTAAAAGATAGCATTAAATTAAACAAACCTCAAAGTCTCCCCTCTCGAAGTGAAGAACTCCAATATTGTTGAGCAGTTCTATTGGTACTTCTTCACCTCCCCTTTTGAGAAGACCGCGTGCCTGTCAGGTCATAGTTAGCTGGAATCATACATACTGTGTTTGGAACCTAAAACCAAAGAGCCAAGGGAAAACATTGTGCACAGAGTCGATGGACATGTATCCCCCTCCTTCTAAATATAAAAAGGCAGGAATCCAAATCATGTATCAAAATGGGATCTCTTAAAGGAAACCGTTCACATGGTACTGGTATCACCATTATCAGTGGTGGTACTGAGCTATTGTGGGCCCCACCTGATGTGCGCAATCATCCATTCCACCATTATCAGCGGTTGCCCTTAAATGTTAGTCCATGGGCCCAAAGATCAGCTCAAACAGAAACTCAAGTGAGCCATACCACATGAAACAGTTGGAGGGAACACCCCACCAATAAACTTCCCCAGAGGTTTGTGGGGCCCACCTCGTGTATATGTCACCCAACACACACACACACACCACCAGGATGAGAGGACCAAAAAAAAAAAGGCCATTCTCAAACTCAGTTGGGCCACACCGTGAATTTAGAGGTTTTAGGCATGATTTAACATTGTTCCCTAGAGTGTGGCCCCACCTGAATTTTGCAGTGGCCTATTTTTGGCTCTACAGTGAACATGAGGGGGATAACATGATGGACAGAATGGATCAGATGCACACATCACATGTGCACAACAATAGCTCGATACCACCACAAGTTGTGGCACTCGTAAAATGTGAGCCCACCACTTTCTTAAATCACATTTGACAAATTTTGGATGCCCACTGTCTTTGGATGGACAGAGATGTATGTACTGACTCTCTGCACACAATCGCTAATAAAGTAGTGCCCAAAAGAAAACAACAGTCTAATATGAAGTATCAGAGCAAAATGTCAATGTTAAATGTTACTCTTAGCTTCATCAATTTGCCTAGGCTTAAACTCGGATGGTATCAACCGTATCAATCCATCGAGTCTGTTGAATAAATAGCCGTAGTGATATAAATAAAGGCGCATATACATACATACAGATGGTATGTATCATACATGTAGATGGTATGTGCATTTGTATGAATGTATGTATACACAGTATCTACCAAATCAAATCAGCATGTATAATTTGTATGGCATCTCTGTTGAAACATAAGAAATAATAGTACCCGGGCCCTTTATCATGAATATTTGAAAATCACTGTCAATAACTCGGTTTAGATGCAACATTTTGTTTAAAGGTTGGCATAAAATATATTAATGAGAAGGAATGCATATTTGCCTTGCCATGCTACTGATACATGTATTATCTTTATGGCTTAAAGACACTTTCATAGGCAACGTTAACAATCATGGTAATAACACTAGAGTAAAGCATTTACAGTTTTGAAGGCATCTAGTGCAGCTCCTGCATCCGATGATATTAGCAATTCACCCAGCTCTAGAAACGCCTGCAACAAACTAGAATCATCAGCCCATGGGAGAATGACTATAGCAGATGCTAAAGGTACTCATTGCAAAAGTCAGAGCTCATTACAGTCACAAAGAAAAAATACAACGGTTATTTTGTGTACTCCAAACTTCCATAATAAGGAAAGAAAGGGATTGAGATCGCATTGGCGTGAAATAGCAAAATAATTATAGCGCCCACATAGTAGCTGAACAAAAGGTGAGGAGACCTTTTTAGAAGTTACAGATTTCAATCACCAAATACAATGGCTACCATAGCTGTGCTCCAAATTACCACGACCATTTTACATGAGTATGACATTTGGTCCTACTTTATCACAATTTTCAGCAAAAACATGCAACCATCAATTTTGGCTGGCTCAACAAATGGAAAGAAAATCCAGTTGACCCTCAAATATGCAAACGGACCCTCTTGAAGTTCTCACTGCAAGAACAAATTTTGCAAGGTGTAGCAGTAATATTAGTCTTGACTTTCTGAACCCTGCTCCACTGGGAATGTGTCAGTTCAAGCATCTAATGTTACATAGAAGGTCCATTCTCAATTCAAACATACTTTCCATCAGATAAATATTGGGTTCTGAGGTCTTTTGACATATCCAATTCCATTTGCATGCTTTCCTTTTTTGATAAATATACCATGTAAGCCAATCTGTTCATTTGTTATGATCCTCGGGCCAAAGATATGCATTAAGTTCGGTCTTCAATTTGTTCAAAAGGGGACCATGGTTCATGATCCAAATCATTGGTCTGACCTGTCCCACCATTTGTTGCCAAAATTTTCTCAGATTGGACTATCGTAGCCACCAATGTTTGGTGATTTTTAAGATGAATGGGAACTCTTCTATATATCTCTTCTCAACTGTCTGTTTTCGGGCCACAGATTGAAAGGTCAGTAGTTTTCAATCTGGGAGATACACGGCATGGTATATCCATGGTGAAGTCTTGTCAGACCAGCGGTCTAGATCATTGAACTATGCCCCCATCCACTTGTACAAACTAAAAACCCAAGTATACCATGAATATCCTTAGGGGAAGGATCATGTGATTGTTCACTGTTCATAATGAGGGTAGCATGCGCTTTGTTAGAATGCAATGGCATCTTGGGGTTAATCTAGTGACCAGAGGCATCTAGGACCTCTACTCACCCATGGTCTATCCATGGTAAGTCTTGTCAGACTAGCAGTCTAGATCATTGAACTATGCCCCATCCACTTGTATAAACTAAAAACCTAAGTATACTATGAATGTCCTTAGGTGAAGTATCATGTGATTGTTCACTGTTCATAATGAGGGTAGCATGCACTTTGTTAGAATGCAATGGCATCTTGGGGTTAATCTAGTGACCAGGGGCATCTCTGATTTCTACTCATCCATATGTGATTCTATGCCATGCCCTGGCAGGCATCTTAAGAGTGGAGGAAAAAAAAAAGAGAACCACCGTTCACAATACACATAAAATAATGTATTACCTGTGAATCACGTGGGTCAATTCTAGTAGCTTTCCGGAGGGTTTCCAAGGCCTTCTCAGTCTGGCCAAGCTGCACGTAAATGTGCCCAACAGCCTTTGCCAAGATGGAAAAGAAATCATATAGTTAGATGATGGAAGCTGAAGGTTTAAACAAGTTAAGAATTGAAATTCAAACTGTCTCATCTGAAATTTTAATACCTTCAAACTTTCACAGTTTTCAGGGTAAACCTCCAAAACTTTTTCAAAGTTTGAAAGAGAACTTCTAAAATCTCCCAACTTCAATTGGACTTGTCCCAGCCCTATTCCAAAGTAAAACAAACGGCAGCAGAAGACATGATAAATGAGTCCAAACAAATCACAAGAAAGAGAATCCTCAAGAGAACGGTCTAAATAGCAAATCAGCACTGCAATATAAGGCGCGGCGTCTACAGTATTGTGCCTGTAACGATACAATATTATACAATAATGATGAAAATAGTTGCAATAGCAAGAAATGCAAGATAATCAAGAATGTTTAAAAAGCCATTTGATTAGGCCACACAACTAAAATGCTGCAGAGAGAGAGAGAGAGAGAGAGCTCTTCATGCTTATATAAGAGATTATATAAGAGAAAAAGGGAGATGCTTTTAACCATTTCAAACAAAAAAGATTTATACAACTATAATGCTCATATAACCTACTCAAACATGAGATCGAATCATGAGAAACAGAACAGCATGAGAAACATCATAACCAAACATTGTTGATGGCGATGCATCATAGGATGTAGAGGATTCATGTGGCGAATTGGTGTCGTAACTGACCATAGTAAGGCAATACAAAATCTTGGGGCCTGTTGCTTTCCTTAACAGATGCCATGTAGTATCTTACAGCCTTTTCATAATCGCCCTGTGTTCAAATTTCCAAGAAATGGTAAGAACGCCGACTTTTCCCATAAGAAAAATGGACTCAAATTACAACCAAGTATAGCACAAGCATGATCAAACCACATGTTACAATAAAAGAAACAATCTACACAAGAAAGAGGAGGGTTTATTCAACCTTGCTATGGTAAGATCTCGCCAAATTGTAGAAAGAATGTGACTTCATCAGACCATGATCACTTACAGCCAGAGCAGTATCAGTTAATTGCTCTACAAGAAAATGCTGGCCAGTGAAGAAAAAATGATTCGCTAAATAATTTAATGCCATCACACAATAGGGGTATATCTCAAAAGCTAGTTGCATTTTCTCCATTCCTTTTTGAATTCCATCAGCTACAAAATCAAAACATCAGCCGAATAGAACAATGAAATTTTCCTCAAAATGAGATGAGAATGGAAATATACATACAATCTGATGATCATGAGACTCACCCTCATCTGTTTGCAAATCAATGATCGCAAGTGCCACGAGAGCTTCCACATTTTCTGGCTCTAGCTACAATTGTTATAAAAAAAAATAAAATAAATAAAAAAGGGAGCAATAACCTCAGTGAAACATTGATAGCATGCTACTGTATACAATTCATAAACAATAATCTACGTGCCTGCAGAACACGCTGAAAAGCACGTCGGGCTTTATCAAATTGACCCAATTTGTATCGGCAAAGGCCAATACCAAGCCTCACAGCTCCAGGACAATTAGGAAACACTTTCAAGACCCTCTGAAACCAAAGTTCATAGATATAGACAAGTTAATAGCAATAGCATCATCTGGCTTCCGGATTAACCACTAAGATGAGAATATTGAGAAAAGCATAAGGTTTTCAGAATATTGAGAAAAGCATAAGGTTTTCTTAATTAAAATGAGGAAAATGTACAATGCTAGCCAAATAGGTATACTTGATTAAGGTGTAAAAAAGGTAAACCTTATATAGCTCCAAAGAATCCGAATAGCGTCTGCGGTTAAACTGAACACAAGCCTGCAGCAATGGAAGTGCTCGTTTAAGTAAAGAACATGAAAGCACACAACACCAACTAAAAAAATGCATTGTATACTCTGTTTAGAAAAGCAATAATACGATCTAAGAGTACCTGACCAAGAAGAGCAGGGACATTATCACGATCTTCATCCAATACAATCTTAAATAAAGAAGATGCTTGTTCTAATTCACCCTTAGCCAGTAAAAGCTGGCCTGTATGAAAATAAACCCTTTAGCAATGAGTTTACAAAAACCAACAAGACAATTTCTTAGATATTCTGCCAGTACCCTACTAGCATACTGAGAGAGAGGGAAAAGGGCAATGATTCAATTCATTATGTTATCTTACAAAAAAAAAAAAAAATCAATTTATTTTGTCAATCTTAGATTGTCATCAGGTTTAAATGTACAAAACATACATTACTGTAACAATACGAGGACTACAGTAACTTTTATTGAAGAAATAAATACAGACACATATCAAAGAATGTTGTAATAAATTCCCTCTTCCAAAACTAGCTTTCCGACTGACATGATGAGCAAGAGATTCGTTGTTAACAAAAACCAGGCAAATCAATTTTCATTAGAGTCGGTGAACCACTCGTCCATTATGTGTGTTTGCTCGAGTGGCGTGGGATAGATGCCTCGCTATATTTAATATGCGTTGGGTGATGCTAGGTCTATTGCTTCCCTCCTCCCGGTGTGGCATGGGGTGGGGGGATGCAGGGGACAGTAGAGTGGCTTGGAGATTGGTTCTGTTGGTGGTTTTGTGGGCAATTTGGGGAGAGAAACAATAGGATCTCTCAGGACAAAAGTTGGTTGGTGGCGGATGTGGTAAAAAAGGGTAAAGGCGGATGTTCTTCAATGGGTTAATTGTTTCCTAGCCTCCAACTGCAGTGATTGGGTTCAGTTGGTAGGGTTGTTGTAATTTTCTCACCATTGGCTTTCTTAATAATAGTTGCATTACCTTTTCAAAAAAAAAAAACAATTTTCATTCCAATGTGATAAAGAAAATTAAGCAATTGATACTAACCTTTCCCAACCCATGTAGAAGGCTCATGCATGTTAATCCTTGATGCTTTATTGTAATACTGTGTTGCTAAAATAAAATGGTCATCCTTCTCCCTCTGCTTTGTCTCAATTTTTCCAAGATAACTATAATAGGCTCCCAAAGCATTTAGGATTGCTATCCTTTCATATTTAACATCAGCATAATATTCATCAATTTCTGCAATTTAAACATGATAGTTGAATCAGGCTATAAGTAAAACAAGAAAAACTAACACCATGGCATCGTGAACACTAGAAAATATCATTCGATGCCATGCAAGCCACAAATACTATCATACCAAAGAGAGAATCTTAATATTAGTGAAGGGAGAAAAAAGGTACCAGGACTTGACCCTTCTTCCAAAATTTGCCGGAACTGTTCTACTTTTCCTTGTTTGAAGTATTCTCTCTGCATCATTGCCAGTTGTCAATACAAATAAAGCAGCACATATGCAAGACAATCAGCAAGACATAGCAACACCCTACAAGTTTCAAGTGAGCTAGAGAATACCAAGAAAAGAATCTAGCCAGACAATATACACTACTAACTGAAAAATCATGGAACAAATAGGTAACAAAAAATGCATTAAGGGCCCATTTGGACACCCCCTCCAAAGGAGGTTGTTTGAGGCTTAAATCCCCTTTTGAGACAAACTGGGCGTTTTGATGTGTGTTGGATGCACTTTGCAAACCCCCGTTTCACCATCCCGCTTGACAAAATAGGCATTGAAATGCCAACTGGACAAAAACCAAAACCATTGCTTTCTGGCGAGTCCACCAAAAAAGCAGGTCTGAAATCCCCTTCTCAAACCCACGCCACATCCCCCCCCCCCCCCTCGGGCAAGTATGTCCAAACAGGCCCTAAAGAAGAGAAATCTACTTACAACTGTATAAACTATAAAGACAATGATATACTATCAAACTGAAACAATGTGATGACAAGGATTACACAATGAAAGGTACTAGATGCATAAATTATATATGCTCATTAACAGCCCCATGTCCATTGGTGCAGTAAAACACGCTGCTGCCATTCTAAAGCATGAAAAAGGAAGACATCAAGAATGGTTCCACACTCAAGCATCCATTTAATAGCTCCACCAGCATCTTATTGTCAGTCAAACATCAATATAGAGCACCCCACACCAAATACCTAATATGGGCAGAATAAATGGGTGTTCAAACAACCGCATCATATCCAACCAAACGTTACTTGTGGTTATTTAACCCTCAATGACACAGTGGATCGACTATGATATCCCTCCACAGTTACCAGAAATCAGGTATCTCCTTATGGAGTGATAAGGTCATTGAAAGGAACATGTGCTAGACACTTTTTTTTTTTCTTACTAGGTTCTTGCTTTTCGATTATCGACATTTGCAAATGTTAGCCTATAAAATTTTATTTTCACTTATTCAAAACAACCTAAAAAACACATGAAACAGACTATGCTAGGAGAGCAGCTCATTCATCAGCAGCTTAAGGACCATATAGAAAAGTAAACGAACCTCACAAAACATCCTAGGGCAGCTAATCAACTTGATAACATTAGCCCAATCACAACACCATTCAAATGAAGGTTTTAGCATATTCATCCCAGTCTTCTGCCAACTAACTTCTTCTCCAACAAAGTTTCTCCTCACTAACCTTCTTGTAGAGATCTCTATCCAAATCCCAATGAGGCTCTCTCCTCCTTTTCCTCCGTCAACAGTGAACCCAACTGCTTCGCATCGAAAGACATAATTTTTCAGAGAAATGGTAAGCGGTCCTGAAATTTCCAAAGCTCTGACCACTCCAACAGACTAATCCTTCACCTTAAAAGAAGACCACCACTTTCACACATCTGGAAGCCAAGAAATCCAACCACATTCACAAACCTAAGAGGAAATATCCCAAGACTCCAAATTAGAATGTGGCATTACTCCGTCTGATGTCCTCTTAGCAAAACATGGTAAGCCCCTTTGAGAAAGATTAAGGAAATGATTCCAATACTTCACAAATGAGAAAGCAATCCGAATGATTCATAAACATATTTCCTTTCTTATTTTTCCAAACAAAAAGAGCACCAGCTTAGAATGTCCAATAAGTCTGTGCTACCCTATGTGGACAAAAGACAAAGAAGAACAATATAAACCCAATAACATCAAACAGTCACAACATTACAATTCAAGCGTACAATAACCAACATTGGTAGTTCTAGGATGTTTTACATTGAACTTAGCCAGCTTATTACCAATGGATTTCCCTCCTGATAAATCCAAGATACATCCAACATCACAGACAGAAGTCAATCCATCTTTGGGAAATCTACAATAGTGCCCCCAAGGCAAGAGAGACTACTTGGGCCAAGTTACTCCATTGCCCATGATATAGACATACTGCAAGGACAATGCAGGGACACATTATACAGAGCTTACTTGGACAGGGGTGACTCCAATCCAATTGGGTAGGAACATAACCTATACCCATTTTGTTTCGTGCAGAAGATGAAATGAACAATAATTGGAAGAGAAACCAAAAAAAAAAAAAAAAATCCCCATTAATGAGTGTTTGACACACCTCTAGACATTTTGGGGAAGTCAAACAAACATGTTGAGTAGACTCATATCTCTTTCAATGGAAAAATACTGGAAAGGGCACTTTGCCTAGCTATTAAAGGTCTTTGTTTCCAAGAATTTTCTCAAGGGCTTTGCCTGGCTATTAATCCCAAGACGCCTTGGGAAAAAAGTGTAGTGGATACTAGTGCCTTTGAGAGTGGAGGCATTCGCATGGGCCACAGCCTCCAAGTAGATTCTCACAATCAACAATCTACAATAGCACAATTGGTCACCCCGAACGTGTGTTATGTGCAAGGAGGTAGAATCCGTGTATCAATTTTCATTTGCCATGAAGTGGCACGATATATTTGGGCAAGCTTCTTTAGCCTCTTTAAATTCAATTTGGTCCACCCAGTTTGGTAGCAAACCTTATGGATGGGTGGAATAGGGTAGCAAATCATTGATGACAAATCACTGAGCCAAGATTGTTGGCGGCAAAAATGGAGGCAAATCAAGCTAGTGTTTCAAAAGCATTTTTTACGAGTTCCCATTTCAGACCTTCTCCTGAAGTGGAAGGTGATCATTAAGGATTATAGGCAGTTGCCTCCTAAGGCAGGTCCATGGAAACCTCATCCTCCAGGATTTTGGAAATTCGGGGTGAATGGTAGTTTTGCAGGCAATCTAGGGCAATCTAACATGGGGAGAGCTTCACCAAATGAACATGGCGGCAGCGCAATCAAGTTTACCTTTTCGAACGGGCAAGATTTGGGCATATGAATAGAGAGGAATTGATCATGATTAAAACCATGGTGGAAACCACATATACAGAGTGCAGGTCTCGTAGTTGAAGGGGATTCATCATCCACAGTTGCTTGGGCCTCAGGGAAATCCCTTCCACGTTGGAAATTAGCCTTTCTCTTATATAACTTAGAGATACAATCTCAATCCATGGCTATCAAATACGAGGTCAGTAGAGGCTAAGTACATGATAGATGCTCTTGAAAATGGCAGGGTCCACGGGCGTTTCCCCTATATAGGGGACTCCTATCCGTTGCCTTCATGGGTCTTGTGCATTGTCCCTCTCGCTTTCTTTAAAAGGTCATTCGCTACCAAAACTTTTTAAAAAAATATATTATAATAATAGTGATGATGATGATGATAAACTTTACGAAGATCCCATTGCATTCCGCAAGCTCGTAGCATTGGTCCTGCTAAACTCCAATTTATTACTCTCTCCACTAATAATGCCCACTCCTTCAACTCATTACAAAAAAAAAAGGATTCTATGTAATAAGCTTTTGATATCCAACAACTCCTATAAAAGAATAATAACAAAAATCCAAACACTAATCTATCCAGCCATGAGGTAGCACAGCAGCTACTCACCCGGTACGAAAATAATTATGCATCATTTGCATGCTTGTCGCAACTTCGAATAGATCATATAGCAATTCCCTCTCTCTGAAAATATAGAAGAAAGGAGTCTGTGCACCGATATCCGCCATAAAAGGCCCAAGCCATAACAAATGAGAAGCTATACAACTCAACTCCAGCATAATCACTCTAATATAGTGCCTCTTTTAGGTACTTGAATATTTGCCGATTGTTCTGGTGCATTTACCATTATTGCCTCCTTGAACATAGTAGCTAAAGAATCCTAACGTGTTACGTAAGGTAGATAGTAGATACTATATAATTGTTCAGTTTTCTGCAATTTTTCCCATCCCTCTGTGTAAATAACCCAATACGGGTTCATAATCAATAACATCTTCACCATCTAGAGTAACGATGAGTCAAAGAACACCATGCATTGATGGTTGGTGAGGACCCATATTAACTATCATGAAGTCTTTTCTTATATCCGATACAGTCATATGTTTTCTTCCCCGATTCATTATTTCATGAATTGCTGAAAACGAAATGAGGTTCATCGAAATTCAAGATCTAATATAGCAAATAATTCAAACGAATCTTCAAATTAATGAGTTTTTTATTTTTAAGAGTCACGAGATTTGTATTAGAAAAACGAAAGAAGAAAACAAGCAAAAGAAGCGGATCCGCTGAGAAAGTGGATCAATTACACTCCTAGGAAAATAAGATTACAGCCCTTTAGCTTGTCAACATTAGCGGCCCATTCTACAATTAGCTGCTTAATTCTGCACACAAGGGACTCCGCCGAATTAGATTCATTTCTGAAGCATCTTCCATTTCTCTCTTCCCACACAGTCCACCAGACTACCGGAAGGGCCAATCTCCAAATTGGAGTTCGCTGGTGACCAAGCCTGGGGCCGTGCCAGGCCTTTAGAAGCGACCCGGTGGAATTAGGACAACACCAAGAGGTGCCGAAAGAGGTTAGGATGTGAGGCCAAATCTGATTGATATAAGAGCAGTGAACGAACAAATGATTGGTTGTCTCTTCTTCAGCCATGCAGCAGAGGCAAACGTTAGGGAGAATCATACCTTTCCTCCTTAAATTGTCGATAGTGAGCACTCTGTTCTTACCGACCAGCCAACCAAAAAAGACTGTCTTTGGAGGAGCCAGGTACCGCCAGATATGGTTAGTCAAGGATTCGGCCACATGAGGGAGGGGGGAGTCCAAAAATTTGTAGAAAGATTTGACAAAAAAAAAATACCCGATTTATCTGCCCTCCAGCGAAGATTGTCTTCAAATAAGAGATCCGGATTGCTGTTAGAAATGCGTTGAAGGAGGGCTACATATTCAGCAATCTCCCAGTCCTGTAAGTTTCTTCTACATTCCACATTCCAAACTAGATTCCCATTAGAAGAGGAAATACAGTCAGCTATCGAAATGGGTTGGTTAGGAACAATGCGATATATGTTTGGAAATTCCATTTTAAGGGCAAGATCTCCCACCCATCTGTCTACCCGGAATTGCACGTTCTAACCATTACCAACGGCAAAGCTAATATTTCTGAAAATCTCTTTTCTCATGGATAGGATTCCCCTCCACAGAGTGGAGGTCTTGTATAAAGAGGAATCTTTGATCCACCATCCGCCTGCGGAGCAACCGTACTTACTTTTAATTAAGATGTTCCATAGGGTTCCCTTTTCGGTTCCAAGTCTCCAAATCCATTTGCCTAGCAAAGCCCTATTCATAGTCTTGAGTGATTTGATCCCAGCTCCTCCAGCATTAGTGTGCTTACAAACCTCCTTCCAATCAACCAAATGAAATTTCTTCTTGTCCTCTAATCTATGCCAAAGGATGTCACGTCTAGATTTTTCCAAAATCGGAGCAGGGCATCTGAAAAATGACATAAAATATACCGGGAGATTGGATAAGACTGACTTGATGAGAGTGATGTGGCCACCAAACGATAGATATCTGCATTTCCATCTGGCTAGGTGATAATCAAACATGTTGATGACCTTATCCCAAAGGCATTTAGGCGGCTTACCATAACACAACGGGAGGCCCACAAAGGAGGATGGGAGATTGCCACTGGAGCAGTTAAGAATATCAGCGTAAAGATTGACCTCATACTGATCCATGTTGACCCTGAAAATCTTAGACTTTGCCATGTTGACTCTTAGCCTAGACACCGCCTCAAAACATTTAATTGTTGTGCACAAGTTGCACACCAATTCCTGATCAGCTTCGCTGAAGGTTCCCGAATATCCAACTGACCAATTAATTCTTTATAATGTACTCTATTTCTCTTTGAAAAATAAGCCAATAAACGTTAACGTTTTCCAGAATTTTCCACAAACCTCTTTGAGATAAATAGTCTTTTCGGTGCAATTCCAAATGTGAAGTCCCCGTATCTTATTGGTGAAACTGAATACTTGAAATTCAACAGACCCTTTGTTTTTTTTTCCTTCTTCTTGTGGAATAACTAAGATGAATGAATATATATATATATATATATATATATATATATATATATATATATATATATATATATATATATATATATATATATATATATATATATATATATATATATATATATATATATATATCTTTTCATTCTTTTCCACATATATGGATTTTAACAATCAAGAATAATAATAATGCCAGTCATTTAGATTTGGTACACGCAATAAAATAACCTAGATTTATTCATAGACTACTTTCGATAGAAGGAGATGGGACATTTCTGCACCCACAAAAGGGAGTGATTTAGACTTAAGAAAGTTTTGCTAATAATAATAATGATGATGATGAAAGTTCTGCTACTCATGGTGTGGCTCCCCCACCCTAGCTGAATCTTTCCCGGTCCTTTTTGTTGTTAGCCCGAATCCAAATATCTTGGTCAGTGAATGCTTTGTTGATGAAAATGGTGGAGGTATTTAGTTTCCATCCTTACGTAGAAATCTTTTTGACTTAGAAATCCAGGAGTTTACTCTTCTCCTCCTTCATATGCAGGTTTTTGTGCCGTTGTCTAATCAGGAAACTCTATCCGTTGGTCGATGGTGGGTTCAAGTGTGTTCTTTGTCCGATCATTTTATAGATCTCTTGCAGCCCTGGCAATGTTCGGAGCAGTTCTCACAAGGGCCCTTTGTGATCTTACGGAGTTCCTCCAAAAGTTGTTGTGTTTGGTTGGCTTGTCAGCTGAAACAAAATCTTGACAATAGACAACTTGAGAAAAAGAGGATTGCATCTCCCTAATGTGTCTTTTTTGTCTTAGGGCAGAGGAATCAGTGGATCATCTTTTTAGTCACTATTTTTTTCTCCTTGGACATATGGTGGAGTGTTTTGCGGTTGGCTAGAGTGTCATGGGCCATGCCCAATTTTGTGGAACATTTTATTGTAGCTGACATGTGGACACAGGAGGATCCCTTGGAAAAAGAAAATGGAGAATCATTCTTTTGACAATATTGTGGGCTGTGTGGGCAGAAAGAAATAACTGATGTTTCAGGAACATCAATGTTTCGAAGGCTGGGGTGTTCTCGAGGTAGTGTTGTTTAGGGATTGGGCCCCGTATTTAGGGTTTTTTGCCAGACAAGGGTCTGGTTCTGTATTTTTTTTTTCTTTCCGTTTTTGTTGTTTCTTTTTCTTTTTTGTTTTCTTCTTTTCGTAGTCTGTTCCTTTTTAGATAATAAAATTCTCACCTCTCAAAAATTTTAAAATTAAAATTTTAAATAAAAAAAAAAAAACAAAAAAACAATGGAATTTACTTCCCATACAAACAGGCCTTGAAAGTGGAGCATTGAACATGGAACAATGCGAATACACTGCCTGTTTTGAAGTAGCATATCACTAAAACAAAGTGAGACTTCTGAAAGTGGTCCGTTTGGTTTTGAGCATTCCATGAAATACTTGAATTTTCTTCCTACCATCAATTTGAGAACATGAAAGAAGCTGAGAACTAACCCGAAAGCGAGAAATTGCGAGGAATTTCAATAGGTATTGGGGAATTTGCATTGTACTCCATCCAATCATACTCACGCACATCCACCATACATCAGTCCAAACCACCCTAATCGTGGGCCCACTGTGGATGGAGCATGCACTGAGAGATGCGGTAATCAGGCGGTCCTAATCATTCAATTTCCCATCCTTCCATACACTGGGAAATTGGAAATCGATCGGATGGTCAGATCACCCGGTCAGTGTGAATTCAGAGCAATACACATCGACGGTGGGGCCCACAATTCAAATGGTTCAACGGACACGAATGCACAGTGGATATGCTGGCGAGTACAATCCACCGTGCTCCGGCGGAGTACAGTATAGTTCCAATTCAACAGGTATAGGGTTCAAAACGAGAAATTTCTGTCGGCGAAAGACAGACGGAGAGATGGACAGAGGGACGGAATCCGATGGACAGAAGACGAAACAAGGAGAGAGGACTGACAGCGATGATGAGCCATAGATCGAGTGGGGCCTGCTCGGCCTTGAGGATGTCGAGGATGTCTGAGGCGTCCCTGGGCAGCTGGTCGAGAGAAACCCTAACCTCCTCTTCCGAGTTCTGCACTGGTATGTACACGCACGCCATCAATCGCGACTGACCGGAGACAGAAGGTAGGAGAAGAGACCTTAGCTTTGCAGTTCTGGAGGAGAGAATCGACTCGAAACACGGAGAGAGAGAGAGAGAGAGGTAAAGAGAACTAGTAATGGGCCGGATGTAAGTGGGCTTCTGGGCTTCAGTTACGGAATAATCTACACCGTCCATCAGCACCGCACGCTCTTAGGACGTGAGCTTAAAATTTTAGGGACGGGTTTTCCTGGGAAAGCCTTTCCTAAGAAGTTCTTGTGCCGGGAAGCTTAGGTGTGGCCCACTGATATTTTTGACAAATCCACTCCGTCCATCCGTTTTACACGAGCTCGTTTCGGGACATAAGACCAAAATTGAGGCGGATCCAAAGCTCAAGTAGGCCACATTAGATGAAACGACGGGGATTAAATGATCACTGTTAAAACATTTGTATGGCTACGAAAATTTTGTTTTGGTCTAATTTTGTGTTTTCAGCTCATTACAGTGAGAACGAACTTACAAACGGTTTAGAGTACTTACAAACATCAAGATGAAGTCCATAAGGTTTAAACGGTAGGCATTTTTTTCATCAATTTTCTCTATCGTATGGCTTTATTTAGTTTTGGATCTACCTAATGTTTTATCTCATGTATTAAAATGATCTTGCAAAACAGATGGATGGTGTGGATTTCTCACAAACGTCACTGGCCCCACCTAATTTCCCGAAAGGCATTAGGAAGAAATCCTTGTCCGGAAAGGGCAGGGAACAGCGGATTTCCTGCGACAGTACCGCGTAGCGTGAAGTTTCTGCGGTCAGAAGCCAGTTAGGACCACCTGGTGTTTGTGAGAAATCCACCAGTGCCATCGGCTTCTTTATCTCGGGTTCGTATATTAGCATTAAAAAAAAAGGAGGTAGATCCAAAACTCCAATGGCCGTTTGGCACACCGGATTAAGTGAGATGAGATTAGTTTGTTTACAATGACCATTTGGTGAAAGGATTGGACTCATCAGTAGAGTTGTACACGAGTCAAGTTAGCTCGGTCAGCTGCTCGACCCGACTCGGAAAAGCTCGAATCACCTTGGCTCGAAATTGAATTTGGACTGAGTCAAGCTGGTTTTTGGAGCTCAAAAAATTTCCGAGTTGAGCTCGTACAAGCTCGTCTTGACTCAAATTAAACCTTAACTAGGATCAACTCGAATCGAATCAGCTTAGTGACTGGGTTATTTTGATATTGATGTTGCTCGCTGAGCGTTTGATAGAATGGCTCGACAATGTGTTGTTTCATGTGCATGTATTCTCCGTAGGACCGGTTGGTGGCGAGGAAGGAATTGATACCAAACAAATCACTATATAAATAAATAAATAAATAAAAACTTTACATTGCCAAGAATAGCTTTGAACCTCCAAAACCTTACATACCATAGCATTAAACCTCCAACTAAACTTTGGTTTACTTCCTAATTGCATCATGCTTCGTATAGCTTCCAACCTGGAATTAAAAACATTAGGTTTAATACGGTGCTTTTGCCTGTAACTTTGTAGATATGATGAAAATTACTATTTTGCCCCAATACAAATTGGAAAAGTTTACGTAGTTTTGCATGAGATCCCACCACTTCCAACGTGGACCCCAACATGACAAGTGATTTAAATTGTCCAAGGGTCGGCTATACATGGCATGCAATATGAATTATTGATCATTTTTCTTATTTCCGTGGTGACAAAATATAAAATTTTCTCATCGATACAAAATTAAGGGCAAGAGTGTCATTTCATATGATCAACAGTCAAATCTAAAGGTTACGCAATATCTTAAAAAGTTGATTATGACAGAAGTAAATCATAGGGTGTTTTTATAACCATTTATAGAAAATGAGAGGGGATATCTTAAATAGTCAACTATGATAGAAGCAAATCATATGGTGTTTTATAGCCATCTATTTAAAAACTGAGACGGGTTGTTGAGAATAATGAAAATAAATTGATCATTTTGTGTGTAGGAAGAACTAAGAGAGATTTACGTCAAAACTCAATACTTTCCTTTTGAAATTTATTTTCTCATAAAGATATAACATTGTGGACATCTACATCTAGTTATCCCCCTTTCCAATGCATCCATTTCTGTTGCGCACCTGTGGCCCACTTGATAAGAAGTGAGGTATAATGCCGAGTATACTCGTGTCATTGACTAATGCAAGTATCTCATTTACCCCCACTGGGCCACTTCATGTCAAAAACGATGGATGATTGAACAACATCTGGCCTAAAAATTCACACTCAACATAAACATTTGATGAACTTAGTTATGGCCTAACCAGATGGCGATAGTAGCAATGCAACTTGAGTAGGTTAGCTGAGGGTCAACCAAAACCCAACACAATGTTGAGAGGAGTTAGCCTGAACCAACCCTACACCCAAACTAAGCTACCTAACCCTAGGCAGCGGTGGTGAATAGTCAGTCAACCCAAACGAGTAATATCTGTCGGGCTGAGTCAACACTGCAGCTGTTCAATCCGGACACGTGGTCAGGGATGTTATGACTAATATTAACAGGGTCCAATGTAGGTGATTGGATATAGTGTCTGTTGGAAACAGCAAACCCAAACAGACTAACGTTTCAGCTGAATCTTATGGGCTCCACCGTTTCAAGCTCTTGATTTCCGTTCTATTATATGTACCTAATGAATGCTAGATGTATTTAGAGAGGATATTTTTGTAATTTCACAGGGATTCCAAATGCCTATAAATTGGCTTCTCTGTATCCGATTATAGCAATGAAAAAATAACAGGAGAAAAAATTCCAGCAGCAGCTTCTCTCTTTCCGTGTGACTGGTTGAAGCCAGCAACATCCTTCCTGTTGTGCATGGTACAACAGCATTTGAGAAATCCTCTCTTCCTGTCTAGGCAAAGCCAATAAGCCAGCCTACAAACTGGTGTCAGAGCGAGACGATCCCGTGTGACCCAGTATAGTTTGAAGGTGCAGATCGTGTGATCAAGGTGTTGCCACTGCTACGTCAAGAAAAAAGTATTGTTGTTGATCCGTGGTGTGAAGAAGTGATGGCGTCCTCAATCCAACCGCAAATTCCAAAGTTATCTAAGGATAACTATGAAAACTGGTGCATTCAGATGAAGGCTTTGTTTGGATCCCAAGATCTATGGGATATCGTCAGTGATGGGTATGTAGAACCCACAACGGAGCAAAAGGCCTCATATTCTACCGAACAAAAGACTGCTCTCAAATATCAAAGGAAAAAGGATAAAAAGGCTTTATTTTTTATATATCAAGGGTTGGATGACTTCACCTTTGAACGGATCGCTGAAGCGACAACATGCAAGCAAGCATGGGACATTCTCAACACCATATTCAAGGGTGTTGATCGTGTCAGGAAGGTTCAACTCCAAACCCTTAAAGTCGAGTTCGAAGCTGCACATATGAAGGAAGGTGAGTCCATTTCAGACTATTTTTCAAAATTGCTTGTTATAGTTAACAATTTAAAAAGAAATTGCGAAAAGTTTAAAGATATTCGAGTAGTAGAAAAAATAATCCGATCTCTCACAACCAAATTTAAGCATGTGGTTGTGGCCCTTGAAGAATCAAAGGACTTGAAAAACTTGTTCGTCGAAGAGTTGATGAGATCATTACATGTGCATGAGCAACGAATGCAAAAAAATAACGCATCAACGTTGGAACATGCCTTAGAGTCTAAGCTGACTCTAAATGACCAAAGTAGTGGTCATACAAGTCATGGAGGTCGCGACACCAACACAAATGCAAGAGGAAGGGCACGTGGATATCATTTGAACCATCCACAAAATCAACAGAAAATTTCCAATTTATGTGGAAGAGGGAATGGTAGAGGTCAATCCGTACGCGGTCGCGGAAATATAAGAAATATTCGATGCCGGAATTGCAACAAATTCGGTCATTATGCCTTGAATTGTTGGAGCAAGCCAGTGGATCACGATGAACGATCTAACTATGTTGAAGCATCGAGTCATGACCAGAAAGACTCTACAGTGCTCCTTGCACAAGAGAAAGGTTGTGATCGACCAGATGTATGATATCTCGACACGGGTGCAAGTAATCACATGTGCGAAAACAAAAGCCTATTTGAAGAACTCACAAAAGGAGTTCATGGTGATGTGACATTCGGCGACTCGTCAAAGACACCAGTGAAAGGTAAAGTCAAAATCAAAATCTTTCAAAATAATGGTGTTCCAAACTACATCTCCAATATGTACTACGTGCCCAACATGAAAAGTAATATACTGAGTCTCAAACAACTCCTCGAAAAAGGGTATGTTATACACATGGAGAATCCTTTTATTTCCATAAGAGATATGCATGGACATTTGATTACGAAAGTCCAGATGGCGAAGAATCATATGTTTCCAATCTATATAAACACAATGCTCGAGAAATGTTTTTATGGAAAAGTGAAGAATGATTCTTGGACATGGCATCTTCGCTTTAGCCATCTAAACTTCAGTGGCTTAAAACTTCTGTCGTCATCAAGCATGGTGCATGGCTTGCCTACCATTGAAGCTCCAAAATAAGTGTGTGAGGCGTGCACACTTTGGAAACAGCAAAGGAACTCATTTCCGAGTGGAGTATCCTGAAGAGTAAGAGAACCGTTGCACTTAGTTCACATTAACATCTGTGGACCATTGGAGCCAATCTCTGTTGGAGGTAATAAATACTTTATTACCTTCATTGACGATTTTAGTAGAAAATTGTGGGTATATGTAATCAAAGAGATATTTGCTGTTTTTACTATTTTTAAAAATTTTAAGGCCCTTGTTGAAAAAGAAAGTGGTCTTAAAATCAAAACCCTTAGATCTGACAGAGGTGGAGAGTACACCTCAAATGCCTTTTGAGGGTATTGTAGGGATCAAGGGATCAAGCAACAATACACTGCAGCCTACACGCCAAGCAAAATGAAATTGCGGAACTGAAAAACCATACCATTCTCGACATGACAAGGACCATGCTGAAGGAAAAAAGTCTACAGAAGAATTTTCGAGCAGAGGCAGTTGCATGTATGCCTATCTGCTCAATATGTGTCCGACCAAGAGTGTTAGATTCAAAACACCGCAGAAAGTATGGAGTAGATACAAGCCAAACGTGGTACACCTTAAGATCTTTGAGTATGTCGCCTATGCTCAAGTTCTAAAAGCGAGAAGGAAAAAGCTTGATGATCGTGGCGAGAAGTGCATCTTCATCGGCTATAGTGAAGCATCGAAGGCGTACAAGCTCTACAACCCACTAACTAACAAAGTGGTGGTAAGTGGAGATATGGTGTTCTACAAGGAAGAAGCCTAGAAGTGGAGCCAGGAAGATTCGGTCAAAGGAACTCAGGTCGAGGCCGAAGAATATGAAGAAGAGAGGCATGTGAATCAGGAGCAGACACCCACATCACCCCCTTCAGATCGTAGAAGTCTAGGAATACTTTTCATATCCACTAGAAGTACTTCATCAAATCAAAATTCAGCTAGCATGTCTTCGTCCAGTTCTCCCTCACCCATGGCTCCGATCAAAATGAGAAGCCTCGATGACATATATGCAGGAATTGAGGAAGTAAATTTATTCTGTATGTACACTGATCATGAGCCTCTTGTATTTGAAGAGGCCGTGAATGAAGAATGTTGGAGAAAGGCTATTGAAGAAGAAATTCATGTTATCGAGAAGAATCACACATGGGAGCTGATCTCACTCCCTAAAGGCCAAATGACCATTGGTCTCAAATGAGTGTACAAGATCAAGCGAAATGCTGATGGTGAGATCGATCGCTACAAGGCAAGGCTCGTAGTAAAGGGCTACAAACAAAAGTATGGGGTGGACTATGAAGAACTCTTCGCTCTTGTTGCTCGCTTTAACACTGTGAGGATGATTATCTCCTTTGCAGCATCACAGTTGGATGATCTACCAACTGGATGTGAAATCTGCATTCCTAAATGGAATTCTAGAAGAAGAGATCTATGTTAACAAGCCTGAAGGCTTTGTTATGCAAGGGGAAGAACACAAGGTATATCGACTGAAGAAAGCCCTCTATGGGTTGAAGCAAGCTCCACGTGCTTGGAATGCACGCATCGACAACTATCTTCAAGAGAACGGCTTCGCCCAATGTCCATATGAGTATGCAGTTTACATAAAAAAGAATGCTCATGGCGATATGCTTATAGCATGCCTGTATGTTGATGATTTGTTGTTTACAGGAAACAGCCGACAGATGTTTGATGAATTCAAGAAAGCCATGTTTACGGAGTATGAGATGACCGACGAGGGTCTGATGTCCTTTCTATGGGCATTGAAGTGAAACAACAACATTGTGGCATCTATATATCTCTCAGAAGAAGTATGCCAAGAAATTGCTTGAAAAGTTCAAGATGGGTAATTGCAATGCTGTAAACACGCCCGTAACAATAGGCCTTAAGCTGACAAAAGAAGGAGAAGGAAGAAGCGTGGACTCAACTCTGTTCAAGAGTTTGATTGGAAGCCTAAGATATCTTACAATCACAAGGCCGGATATCGTCTACAGTGTTGGACTTCTAAGTAGGTACATGGAAGCACCAAAAGAGTCATATGGCTTGCTGCAAAAAGAATTCTCAGGTATGTCAAAGGAACCATGGAATTCAGTCTCTTTTTTCCATACAGTGATGAGGCTATTCTGTATGGATACTCCGATAGTGATTGGGGAGGTGACCAAGATAAAAGGAAAATCACTACTAGATATGTATTCTATCTCGGGTCAACTGCCTTCACATGGAACTCAAAGAAGTAAAATGTAGTTGCTTTGTCCACATGTGAAGCAGAGTATGTGGCAGCATCGTCCAGAGTCTATGAAGCAATATGGTTGAAGAACATGCTAAAGGAGCTGAAACATCCACAGGAGGAATCCACCATTATATACGTTGATAACAAGTTAGCAATCAAACTTGCCAAAAATCCGGTACAACATGGAAGGAGAAAGCACATTGATACAAGGTATCATTTCCTGAGAGATCAAGTAAAGCATAAATCAGTAATGCTAGAGTACTATCATACTACTGAACAAGTGGCAGATATCTTCACCAAAGCATTGCCGACTGATACATTCAAGAAATTTAGATCGATGTACGGAATGAAGCCTGTTTTGGTTTGAAGGGGAGTGTTGGAAACAGCAAACCCAAACAGACGAACGTTTCAGCTGAATCTTCTAGGCTCCACCGTTTCAAGCTCTTGAATTCCCAAGCTCCGTTACATGTACCTAATGAATGCTAGATGCATTTAGATATGATATTTTGGTAATTTCACAAGGACTCTAAATGCCTATAAATTGGCTTCCCTATATGCAATTATAGTAATGAAAAATAACAAGAGAAAAAATTCCAGCAGCAGCTTCTCTCTTTCTCTCTAATTGGCTGAAGCCAGCAACATCCTTCCTGTTGTGCATGGTACAACAACATTTGAGAAATCCCATCTTCCTGTCTAAGCAAAGCCAATAAGCCAGCCTATAGTGTCGGGCGTGACAAAATTGTATTCGACTCAAATCGATTAAACGCTTTTGACCCCAAGCACCAACTAACTGGATTGGGATTAGATTTGTAAAATTGACATGGTTATTCAACCACTAATTGTTATGTGACCATATAATTTTAAAAGGGGGGTCAGTCATTCAGAATAGGATCTCTTTGCCTTGGAACTAAGGACTTTTCTTTCAATAGTGTTAACGTATCAGGTTTCTTAGTAGAGCAAGAATGATCAAACATACTTAAAATTAAGATTAGATCACTTATTTTATTGTTTAAAAATTTAGAGTAGAATAATCAACGAATTGAAATAAAACTAAATAAAGATAAATATAAAATACATATGGTAGCTTGTGCTAGCGAAATCGTCGTGCAAATACCAAATGGTTGTGAGACGGTCATCGCATGAAGTCAGCAACATATGACTGTTGATGTTGTTGTAAAACAGATGTCTTAAATCTGGTTTCATCTCGCTGCTCGACCAGTCGAGGGGCTGGCTCGACTAGTCGAAGGTGCCCTTCGACTGGTCGAAGCTCGCTTGACTTGAAGTCTAGCGACAATGTTTTCTGAAAATCCCGAGGTCTTCGACCAGTCAAAGGTGCCCTTTGACCAGTCGAAGATTACGCAGATATTGCGCGAATTCTGCGCGGACTGCGTAAATTTGAGGCGAATTCAAAGAGGTGCGGAAGTAAACTTTCTTAAACAATAAATAGGGGTCCCTAAGGCCTTTCTAAGTAATGTTAAGGCTTTCTAAAGGGGTTCCAAGTGTTCCTAAAAGGGTTTTAGGGTTTCTAAAGGGTGTAGCAAGGGTGAGATTCGAGGTTGTTCGAATCAGGTCAGTCCTCTCTCTTTGTAATTTGTATTTTCATAGTGGAATTCTGTTGCTTTGTGGCGTGATTTTTTCCCGCAAGGGTTTTCCACGTTAAATCTTTATGTTCTCTTGCGTTTGCTTGGTGCCATTGGATTGCCATCCTAGATCCATATCCGTGTGATTCCGCAGACCAAATCCTCAATAAGTGGTATCAAAGCAATTGTTGACGCACAAATCTGAATCTGTAGGATTAGCAATAATGGTAAGCACTAGGTATGATATTGAGAAGTACTCGAGAAAAAATAATTTTGAGTTATGGAAGATCAAGATGATTAGTTCCTTAATCAAACAAGGCGAAGATGGTGCTCTTAAGGAGCGAAAGTCTACTATGACTGATGATGATTGGAATACTCTTGACAAGAAGGCTTTATCTTCAATCCGTTTATGTCTTATGGATGAGGTTCTCTGTAATGTCATGAGGGAGAAAACTACAACTAAGTTATGTATGAAGTTAGAGGATGTCTATGAGAAAAAATCCTCTGAAAATCGCTTACACTTGAAGTGAGAGTGGTATAACTTCAAGATGGCAGAGGGTGGAGATATGGAGGCTCACATCAGTAACTTTAATAAATTGGTTTGCAAATTGCTGGATATGGAGGAAGTGATGAAATATGAGGAACAAACATGTATGCTGCTGAATTCTCTTCTGGCATCGTATGAGTCATTCAAGGACACGATGTGCACCACGAATAAAACCTTGAGTGTCGATACCGCTATCTCAGCCCTTCAAGGGAAGGCTATAAGAAAGCTTAACGTCGACATGAGGATATCTTCTGATGCATTGTTTACAAGGGGTAGAAATTATGAACAAGGTACAAGTTCTAGATCCAAATCCAAGGGCAAGGACAAAGGAAAGGTAAAGTGCTGTAACTGTGGGATGGAATGACATGTGAGAAAGGATTTTACAAATCTTAAATTTAAGAGAAGAATCTGAGGCTTCGTACAGAGAGGCCAATGCTGTCACGTCAGATGAATCGAGTGGATGGGATGGTGATGTTTTGTCTGTGTCTACGATCAAACGCTGATATGATGATCGTAATGGTGAGTGGATTCTAGACACAGGGGCATCCTTTCATAGGAATCTTCATCGGAGTTAGTTCACCAGCTACAGGGAGTGCAATGGTGGATAAGTATTTATAGGCAATGACAATGCATGTAATGTTGTGGTTGTTGGTACGGTGCTTGTCAAGATGTTTGATGGGACCGCGTACCATAACTGGGGTGAGGCCCGTTCCTAAAATGAAAAAGAGCCTGATTTATCTCAGTGCACTCGAAGCTATAAGATGTAGGTTCACAGGTATTGATGATATCCTTAAAGTATCTAAGGGGTCACGGGTAATCTGAAAGCGCAACGACTCGATAATATTTACAGGTTGATTGGGAGCACTTCAACAAATGGAGTTGCAGTGGCTGTAGCAGATTTCACCTCTGCACGTGTGTGGCATGTTGGGCATGGCCACATGAGCCGGCAGGGCATGAAGGCTGAGACGTGCGGCCAAGGATACGGAGCAGGTGGAGCAGCCACCTGTGAGAAAAATCACACGGCATAATCGCAGGATATCGGCGAGGTACATGGACGACTCGAATATCATAGGAGATTCGTGTTCTATTCGAATGGCTCTAGGTGAGCCTGGTGTTGAGAAGTGGAAGGTGACTATGGGCAATGTGATGGACTCGTTGTACCAGATCGGCACATGGGAGTTGGTGGAGCTTCCAGTGGATCGAAAAGTGATTGGATGCAAGTAGATCTTCAAAAGGATACAACATAGATGCATAGCGAGGTTGGTAGTGAATGGTTACGTTCAGAGAGAAGGGATCGACTCCTCGGAGATATTCACACTGACAGTATAACAGGTGTCTATTAGATCTTTGATTGATGTTGGTTGGCCAATGCGATCTTGAGCTGGAAAGGATGGATGTAGAGTATGCACTTTTGCACGAAAAATTGGAAGAACGGATCTACATGAAGCAACCAGAGTAGTTCGAAGTTAAAGGAGCCGAGAGGAAAAGTTTGCAGGAGGTCGTTACACGACCTGTCCCCCTAGGCAGTGGTTTGATTCCTTTGTGGTGAGTCAGAATTGTATGTTGATGACATGTGGATTGCCAATTATGACATGTCTGAAATCAATGTACTGTAGACTCGGTTAAGTGGGACATTCAAGATGAAGGATCGAGGGGTTGCAAAGATGGTTCTTGGTATTGAGACTGAAAGAGGAGTATGCTTTGGTTATCTCAAGTAGGATACCTTGGGTAGGTATTGATCACGGATGTGATGGACCGGGCAAAGCCGGAGAGCATTCCCTATGCGTCTCTCCTCAAGTTTTCCTTAGGACATGTCCTAAAACAAATGAGAAAATGTGGGATATATCTCACGAGCCTTATTCAAATGCGATTGGCAGTGCATGCCATGGTCTATATTAGACCGATTATTTCACGGGCTATCGGTGTTGTGAGCAAATACCCCGACAAGCAATATTGGGTAGCGGTGAGATGGTAAGAAGACTACATCTTTCCTTTTGAAAAGACAGGAGCAAAAGTGGTTGGGCACGTGAATTCTGATCCGGCAGACATGCTCACCTAGAACGTTCCTGTAGATAAGTTCAGGTCCTGTGCAACTTCTCTAGGCTTGGCGATGGTAAAAAAGAAGGACGGAGTGTGCACGAGAAGCCATTATGTGATACAGAGATAAGAGAAGAGGTCAAGGAGCTACATGGTTAAAGATTGAAGACATGGTGGAGATTGTTGTAAAACAGATATCTTAAATCTGGTTTCACCACGCTGCTCGACCAGTCGAGGGGCTGGCTCGACTAGTCGAAGGTACCCTTCGACTGGTCGAAGCCCGCTGGACTCGAAGGTACCCTAGGCAGTGGTTTGAGCTTCCTTAAAATGATTGTTTAAAATTGAAATAATAATGATTAGGCTAATCATACATTTTCACGGTGTACGGACTTTACCAGGTGGTCGATATAAGACACGAGGGTTTCTTAGATCACTATGCATTGTACCATAGAGTATTTTGCCGGGTGATACTAAGTTGTTATTACATGCGTTCGAACTGTTATGAGTTGTCTTTGTTGCATGGATTTTTTCGGGTGTCTAGTCATCTTTAAAGCGTACCTTTAAGTACTTTTTCGATAGACTAGTTCACCTTAGGTGTCCTTGTTGCATGGTCTTTTTCGGGTAGCTAGTTCTCTTTAGGGCGCACTTTTGAGTAATTTTTCAGGTGACTAATTCTCCTTGGGCGACCTTTTGCCTGCTGGATGTGCATCCTCAGGTCTGTGAGCATGTGCATGCATCCATGCATTTAAACAAGGATATCTTGGTGGAATTTATTTAATATACGCGTATCTGATGAACATTGTCTTATTATTATGATGATCATTGTGAAACATTCATTGTATACTGTTCTTGATAACTATGCTTAATTATCTTGATGATACGATTAATATTGGGGTTTATATCTCATTGCGATAGTCAGTGACGCTATCAAATCATATTCAGTATGCAAGAAATGCAGATGATACGCATGCTGGTGCTCATGTGGATGGGAGGAGTTAGATGATCTTGCGGTTCCCTATTATTAGTTTCATTTATATTTAAGTTGTACTGTCATGTATTGTAAAAACTTAAAACATTGGTTTGTATAAGTTTTCGGGTAGCCACTCGAATATTTGGACTCCATCTTATACTTGATTTGTTTCTATTCCGCTAAATTGTTATCTCTGATATATTAAAAATATATTTGAAATTGGGCTATCTTTGAAGGTTAACACTTGGATTTTTGGAAAATGAGTATCGTACTCAGGTTTCGGGAACCAGGATGTTATAGTTTGACATATGTACATGTTGACATATGTTGCATTCATTATTCTTAAAGATTTGACGCTAGGTAATGTGTGTTTACACCCATTTTTGGCGCCCTAATGTAGACCAATGGAAAGTAGCCACATGGTGGCACTACGAGCTTGACACTCATAGAAATCCCACTTGCACTCGAAGATACTTTGATTGATATTTGCTTCGATGATATGCATTTCATTATTAATGCAGAGGCACGAACCCTTACGCATGCCTTTAGGGAAGCGGATTGTCACATGCTACGTTGCCACGATAAACGGGCCAATTAATAAGGCAACGTGCTCGGCACGTCCATAAAAGACACACTGGGAGAATGTATCTACCTATAACACACTCGATGAGGCCCCCTCTCACAGTCCTTTCGAAAATGAGAGATATCCCCAGAGATGTTCGGAGAGTTTGCAGCGTTTGAGAGGGTTTCAAATATCCAAAGATTGGACAAATCCAACTATGTTTTGGTCCTAGATCAGGAGAAAGCGAACATCAGATTTATCGGGTCCCAAGCCGTACATCAGTCAAAATCAAGAGGAAGTGAGAGCGCAATCAAATATATGATCTGAGCCATCTGATAATAGATCGATATCATGTGGATTCAGCTCATCTAACACCACGATCGAGAGGACATAGAGGGCCATCAAACGAGTGGTCATGATCGATTTAATGTTCGGGATCAACAACAAATATTCATTTTTACCCCAAATATGATTAGTAGGCCTCATACATCTCTTATGAAGGGATCAGCTATAAAAGAATATTCGAGAAGTCAACGGTTCCGTATCTATTCGGAAGGTATGACATAAACGCGAAGGATCCGGGATCAGTAAGGAAACCCAACAAGGGTTTAGTCACCTCGACAAGCTATTAAATGAGCAATCGATGAAGAGCTCGTAGGCCCGCATCAAACACATTTATCTACTTTTCAATTTATCCTCCATTTATTATCTTTTATCTTAACATAGCACAACTTAGCTTTATCATAGATTTTTACGATCCATCATCCACCGTTACATTACCGTATGATTATATTAAATGTTCACAACCCCAAGTTGCTGGATCCCGACCAATTAAGTTTTTACTTCAGTGATCAGACCTATTTGGTCACATCTTGTTGACTATTCACCTTGATCGTCTATTTTGATAGATGGATCATGTATTTATCTTTTTATTTTTTTCTCTATGTTATTTTTTAATACTCTGTCGATTGTAGTTAATCATATATTCAATCAATGAAATCAACACTCTCCAACTATTTTTACTTGTTTGCTCATATTTATTCTTTTTAGAAGTATATTGCGATTGTACTAGTGAAAGAACGTGTCATTATACACAAGGCAAAAATAATCCATTCGGAAGGACTAACCCCCACCATTTCAAAATTCATCTGATCGTTGATTATAACAAGTAGTTGAAAGGATAGTTGGATCCTACGTTCAATCTCTAATTAGTCTAACTTAATGTGGGAGATACCAGTGGTTCAATCAAACATTGAGTTAAGTAGACTCTGGCACGACCGCACATCATAATCGCACACAAAACCTGAATATAGGCCCTCGATCACATGTGTGCCCTCATGTTTAATTGAATTAACGTAATATGTTCTAGCACGTCTAATGGGACTCAATAAAACTTAACTTTATACTTCTTAACAAAATATGATGCCTCCTGAATTAAGAAATACTAGTTTTGTTGTTGACGCTGCGGAATAACAATAGGATTTGGGACAGCCTATTGTCAATGCTGAAGTAAGATCATCTCCCCAGCTGATCTCCTATGATTTTACTACACTCCTCGAACGATTCGATAGGTATATACAGCATGTCACCGAAGTATCAAAGTCACAATTAGAGATATATGACCGAGAGCCTTCTTCACGGATTCGATGTCATCGAGATGTGTTATGCCCTCGATCACCTCAGTGTGCAAGAGATAAAATGACCCACCAGGCTTCCAACCAGAGCTAGCCACATTGAATCATAAGGTTGACATTCACCGACTCCACCTACAATGAGAAACGATCGAGATGATCGGTCGTACAGCCAGACAAAATATCCCGACTGACAGAGTTATTACCCACTCAGGAGCCAATGTTCGGTCGGTGTAAGCAACTCGAGAAGGTGGCTGGCTACCCAGCCGTTACCTTATGGCAACATGGTCGAACCACTCAGAGGGCGATCTCTAGTAAGCATTGTTTGCCATAAGGGGTTCCATATGGCCGAGTACCAAAGAGGGCAACCCCAAGCATTATCATCCGTCTACCTGGGACACTACAAAACAGAGGCACCCGAGGGAGGGTGGTTGACAGGACCTTGGTCTCACCTTTATTATACCAGGGCATCACAAGACAGAGGCATTTAGTGGGTAACATCTGGCCGCACCTTATGACCATAACAACTATCAACGAGTAGAGGTGCTTGGTGGGTAACTTTCGATCTCATCTTGCCCAACAATCGTTCCTCACATGGCATAAGGCCCAAACCCTAGCTAACCAGCCAGATATCTCGGTCAGGAAGATCTATTATGTCCGCTTGGATGGGGTGATGTTATAAGGCTCATCCAGGAATACAGAGTTTAGTTGAATAGCTGCCAAGTTGCTCGGCCGATTTATAGAAAGCCTTACCCTAAGTGGGTCGACCGAAATCATGAGTTCCATAAAGGTTTCAAGTTCCCCAAGTTCACACTGTTCTTAGGCGACAACGAGACCTCCACAATTGAACACATCCTCCGCTTCATCATGCAAATACAGTGAGGCGTCTCATAATGAATTCCTGAAGCTCAGATTGTTCGGAAACTCTTTGACAAGGATTGTTTTCAAATGGTACATAAACCTACCAATCATCTCGGTTTAGACCTGGATTGAGATAAAAGATAAATTTCATATGCAATTTCATAAAAAATGAGCTAAAAGTATATATGATTGACCTTTGCAGGATAAGGCAATTGATTGAGGAGTCAACCAGTTAATTTATTGCCCGATTCAAGGGTGCCATAAATCGTTGCCTGATGATTATATGTGAGTTTGAGTTCACCAGGTTGCCTTTATAATGTATGGGTTTCGAGCTTTGCAATAAATTCGAATGTGTGCACTTTGGAAACTTGTTTGAGTTATCAACCAGGGCTACCAACTTCGAGTGAATTTTCCGGACAACAACAGATGAACATGGCCAGTGACACTTTTACTGTGACCTGAATTATGAGTTTGTCGTTATGGAAATAGTATCCGCACAATTGAACAAAGATTATGACGCATATTATGAGGTAGCGGTGCCCAGATAACCGGTATGCAGCCGTGCAAATGCTCAGGCTTAAAAAATGTCGAATACATAGCCCCGGTCGTGGTAAATCTAAGAAAGGGACTGACCATGCCCCCAGGCAGTACACTCTTGACATCTTAAAGGCCGATGAGATATTCAATACTCTGATCAATATTAAAATCATCGAACTGCCCTGCCATTAGAAAATTCTCTTAGCTGAATAGCTCAAAAGGAGTGTTTATTGTAAATGGCATGATACCGGGATGCATGTTACTAATAAATGTATTGTGTTTAGGAACTTAGTATAGGAAAGTATAAATAAAAGCCTCCTCAAGTTTCCTGGAAAAAAAAATCATGAGTGTCGACCGAAATCCATTCCCGATGACGACCCCAATCAACATCATCTTGCTCAACATCAAAATAACTACTTTACCGGATGAGACAATAAAACCATCAACTATATACGATTTATAGGAGCCATCCCAACCAAACCCCTACGGGATTCGGCCCGCCGTGAAGACACCATCGAACATCGGTCAAACAATCTATCAACATGCTTCTACACGTAATTCAGGAGAATGCACACTAATCCGAAGCGGACGACCGAATAACTCTACATGGACAAAGTGTCACACAAACAATAAGGTATAATAAGCAACACAGTTCAAGAGATCGGGCTAGAAGGTAACGACATATCCTCAGCTGAGTGACTACAGAACAACCGCTAGTGCTAATTTGACACATGCTATGGTTCATCTTAAAGCATCCCACACATGTCATATGTTAATTTGACACATGCTAGTGTGTGTGTGTGTATGTATATATAATGCTCACTTGCGCACCAGTTCACATGGAACAAGCGCAAACTTTTTTGAGACCCATCATATGTGATTTGACTCCAAAATCTGAACGGTCCATGTGAAGCAGCACCTCGTGAAACACCCTGGGCCTGATTTTTTTTTGCTTTGATTTAAAACTCTAGTGGGCCATGAAAAATGAAAACAGCTTCCTCCCTTGATTTTCATTTCTCTTTTCTATGGCCCACTAGAATTGTAGATCAGGGTGAAAATTTGCACCCTGGCATTTCATGGGATTCCGCATCACGTGGACAGTTTGGATTAGATGCCCATGACACCAGTGCAAAGGCGTGCACGTGCGTAAGTGCGCAAGTGAGCATTACTCCACACACACACACACACACATATGAAATGGTTCTTTAGGGTGGAGCTCATGGGAACTTTCCATGAGGTTTAGCTGCGTGGGCTCCACCATAATGTATGTTGAACATCAACACCGTCCATTTGATGAGTCCCTTTTAAATTATGGGATACCCCAAAAGTCAGCCGTACACGTAACTTAGGTGGGCTATACCATCTAAAAGCATACAAAGACATGCCTAAAACATATAAAAGCATTGGGTGGGGCCCACCTTACATTTGGATGCATTTGGAACTTGGTCGGACCCCTCATCCAAGTGGGACACACATAATGGATGGGCTGGATTTGTGAACCACATCTCGGTGGGCCCAAAAAACAATTATGAATATTTTAATTGGAGGATAACCCCTTTCAACTTTTGTATGTGGTGTGGCCCATACAAGTTATGGATTGACTTGATTTTTAAATCCGAGGCCCACCATGGAATGGTGCATCTGATTAACGGAGTAGATGTTCGACACGCATCATGGTGGGGCCCAAACTGCTCGACCTCATGAGAAGTTCCCATTAACTAGACCGCATATAACTATTTCCCATACACACACACGCCAAGCCAAACATTTCAAAACAGATTTCAAATTTTCTTAAAAATTCTTCTTTTAAAACACACGTAAAAAAACAAATTTTTTTTTTTTCATCTTTTTATTGACAGAAGGTTTTTGATAAATGATGTTTTCTTTTGTTTTTTCATAAACCCAAACAAGTCTTTAAGTGTTACTCTTTTATGCACTCAGTAGGTGGATGCGGATTAGTTGCAATTGGGATCGAACCAGGTGGGTGCGACCCTAACCGCGGCCCACCTCAATGCGTGCCTTGCTTATCCACACTGGTCATCTATTTTGCTAGCTTTGGCATGGACCAAAAAATGAAGCAGAATCAGAATGCAAGTAGACCACAACATACACAATGGTCATTAAACACCCACCATTGAAAACTTCCTGAGGTCTACCCTAATGTTTATTTGCCAGCCAACCTTTGGATGAAGGGCATCACAAATAGCCCTTGATCGAAAACTTTTGTGACCCTAAGAAGCTTTTAACGGTGAGAATTCAATCCTCACCGTGTGGTATACGTAAGATTTGTATCTCCTTCATTTCAAGGACCATGCCCTAAAATAAGCTGACAAGACTGATGGACGGCGTGGATATACAACACATACATCGAAGTGGGCCCCACCGTCAGGGTCGCATCCACCCGGCTGAATCCAACGGTGCAAACCCCGCGCACGTGTGGATGCAAATTCCACCGCATCCATCGTCTATCACACAAGCAAGTACACTCACTGCCTCCAAATCCCAACCGATGAGATTCTTAAGCCTCCTTTCATCTGCGACAGGCCCCATCACCCCAACGGTCCCGATCACTAATCCGTGCCGCCACATGCACAAACTGAAAAACCCGAGCACCCCATCCATGGGCCGCGCATCCCAATATATACGCACCATATAATCCCTCTCCTCCCAAAACCACATTTCCAAAGCCTCAGACATCAGAGAAAGACAGAGAGAGAGAGAGAGAGAGAGAGAGAGAGAGGATGAGCGGAAACGGGAAGAAGGTAGCAGAGCTGGCGACGAAGGCGTCGAAGGGCATAGATTGGGAAGGAATGGCGAAGCTTCTCGTCTCCGAAGAAGCTCGCAAGGAATTCACTTCTCTCCGACGCGCCTTCAACGAAGTCAATACCCAGCTCCAGACCAAGTTCAGCCAGGTTCGTTCTCCCGGCTTCCATCGTTTCTTTTTTCCCCATCTTCTACAGCCCTGAAAACTAGGGTTTCTCTTTTTATTTTATTTTATAATGGTATGGTAGATACGGTAGAACTGGAGTTTGGCATTACCCTGTCTTTGTCTATTGCGTGTGTGGCGGGATGTGGATCGATCGGGGACGTTCGTTTGGCGGGGCGCATCGGGGATCGAGGATTGAATGAAAAAGAAATGATAGTTTGATGATCCCGGCTTTCGTTTGCATTTTTGATTTAGTGGATGGGATCCTCCGATCTGCGCGGGGTCGCTGGATGGTCGGTTCCGATCTGTGTATCCGGCTGTCTTGTAGACAGTGTGGAGAGGGATTTACTACATTCCAATTCCGCCGCCTCTTCATCTACTGTGTGCGTGGCGGGAGGTGGATTGATCGGGGGTGTTCTTCTAGCAAGGGCTGTCATGGATTGAATGGAAAAACAAACATGTTGGATGATTGTAGCCCCTGTTTGCTTTTTTTGGCTGCGTGGGGTTTGAAGTGTTTAGTGATCGTGGCAGGGGTCGGTGGATGGACGGTTCTGATTTGTGTATCTGGCTGGCTTATGGACAGCGGGGAGAGGGATTTACTGCATTCTGGTTCTGCCATTTTTACCATTTGTTTTAGCCTCTTTTTATTGATCTCAAATTGGTGTTGATGTTTTGGAGTTTGGGTTTTACAGTGATTTAAATCAGGGTTTGGCTTGTTTGGGGATCTTGAGATTAGGGTTTTGGATTGCAGGGTGATTTTGGTTGGGGTTTGTGTTGAGCTGATGATGTTTTGGGGGTAGGGTTTTGAAATTAGCGTTTGATGTTGATGAGGAGTTTGGAGTTAGGGTTTTGGTGTTGTGAGGATTGCCGAAGTGTCATTTTGGTTGGGATACTGGATCTGAAGTGGTTTTTTGAGATTAGTGTATTGGGTTCGGATTATTCATGTTAACGTTGTCTTATTTCCCTGAGATTACAGTTATCTACGTATCATATCTGAAAATGCATCAAATATTGATTTGGGGCGGTGAAGGCAGTAAATTTGTATCCTGTGTAATTGAGGTACTGGTATTGTGCGCCATGCCAAATGATTGGAAGAATGGATAGATATCATTTCAATGTGGTTGTGAAATCATCTGTGAGTCATGATTGAGGTTCATCCAAATTCCAAACAGTACAAGGCATGATTTAGCCTTCACATTGCATTTGGATTCACCATTTACCACAATAAGAATGTGGATATATTTCCACCTCATCATGTTTTAGTAGGGGCACATTCAGCAGAAACACTCGATTTTTGGCAAAATCAAAATGGTTCAGCAGTTTATAATTATAGGAATTGTTTGTTGCTATCGTTTTTTCGAAAGGTAATACACCTTTTATTAAAATGGCCAAAAGGTGAGATCTTTACAACAACAACCCGATTTTACAACCCACTCCTTATTGGAAGAAGCAAAGATACAATCAGCCCACTCCAACACTGAGAACTTGGCCCTCTTAAAGACCTTGACCTCCAGTGCATGAATGTTTCGAAAGATCCTATTGTTCCTCTTCCCCCACAAGGACCACAAAACCACTAGCAACAGAAGCCTCTAGACTACTTTACCTATGCCATCTCCTCTCCTCCATGCCTGATGTAGACCTGTGCCCCACCTAGGCCCATGACCCACCATAGGGCCCAACATGTGCTGATTTTGGATTATTTATTTATAAATTTCGGGCCTAAATATTAAGATTTGCAATTTACTATTTGCTGTAACTACGAGGGCTGATTTAAAGACGTGATTGAAGATATGGGGAGATGTGATTGAAGATGTAAGGGCTGGTTTAAAGATAAGATTGAAGATTTGGAGGATTATTTTTTAGATTTGATTTTATTATTATTAGGCTTTTACCATCTTAGGTATGTGATTGATTCGAAATCAGTCTCTTAGTTGGGGGTTTCTTATTAAAGATTCCTTTATGGCCTATAAAGGGGGACGGTGTAGGAGGTAGGCATTCCAAAATTTTCCAAGTCTGAGTTCTTCTCAGTATTGTAAGAAAAAGCTTATATCAATACAATAATTTCTTCCTCTTTACTCAAATATTCTTGTGGGTGTACTCTTGTCCATTTCTTTGCAATTTGAGTGTTGAGATTTCATTGACTCAATAACAAGGTTGCACCATTTTGGTATTAGAGTGAGTGATCATTGGGGAACTGTTGGCTCTACACAATCTCCTAATGGCTTTGAAGCGAGTGACATAATAAGAGTTTGTGTAACTAATTCCATTGATCCATGTACTTACAGAGTCGGTAGATCAACTCATGCATACGGTTTTCAATCTCACTAATCAAATATTCTTGTGAGTGTATTCTTGTCCATATCTTTGCAATTTAGGTGTTGAGATTACGTTGACTCGATAACCAGGTTGCACCATTTTGGTATCAGAGCGAGTGATCATTGGCTAACCATTGACTCTACATAATTTCCTAATGGCTTTGAAGGGAGTCACATAATAATAGTTTGTGTAACTAATTCCATTGATCCATGTACTTGCATAGTCAATAGATCAACTCATGCATACAGTAGGCAATCTCAGCAATCAAATATTCCCGTGAGTGTATTCTTGTCCATTTCTTTGCAATTTGTGTGTTGAGATTACATTGACTCGATAACCAGGTTACACCATTTTGGTATTAGAGCGAGTGATTGTTGGGGAACTGTTGGCTCTACATAATCTCCTAATGGCTTTGAAGGGGATGATATATTGAGAGTTTGTGTAACTAATTCAATTGATCCACATACTTATAGAGTTGGTAGATCAACTCATGCATATGGTAGGCAATCTCACTAATAAGGCTAAGTGATCAGTTATGTAGTGGGCAAGAGCCACTAACGCCTTTGTTGAGAGCTCGGTGGAGGTTTTTCAGGAAAGCTAGTGGGAAATTTTCCTCTTTTTAAATGAGAGTTGTGTAACTAATTCAATTGATCCACGTACTTATAGAGTGGGTAGATCAACTCATGCATATGGTAGGCAATCTCACTAATAAGGCTAAGTGATCAGATAGGTAGTGGGCAAGAGCCACTAACGCCTTTGTTGAGAGCTCGCTGGAGGTTGTTCAGGATAGCTAGTGGGAAATCTTCCTCTTTGTAATGATTGGATGATTTTGGTTACCCTTAAAAAATGGCTTCATTTCCCAATGAGTTTTCAATGTGCTGAAAGCTTGCTTAATTTTCGCTTCTAATTACTACTCTTACTAGCATAAAATTTGTAGATCATTATATTTGGGTGGGTGAGGAGCCCCTTATGATCAGATTTCCGAACATCTATAACTTGAGCCCCAAGAAGAATATTCCGGTTGCGAGCTGTTACGAATTCTCTAATTCCAGCATCGTTTGGGTCATCAAGTGCACAAGGAATCTTCACAATCGGGAAGTTGATGAATTTGTGGGGCTGCTTGATTTCATGTCTCAGGTGAGTCCTGACCCTATTGCTCCTGACAGACCGATCTGGGCCAAGGATAAATCCAGCACGTTTTCGGTGAAATCTCTCTATTCTCTCCTTACCTCTTTGGCCAACCCAGCTGGCCCTACGGCCCCCTTTATCTGGAAATACCCAGCCCCCCCAAAATTCACCTGTTTCGTCTGGTTGGTTCGAAGAAAACGGATCCTCACAGTTGTTAATCTAAGGAAAAGAGGCATGCAAATTGTGAACATATGCCTCTGCTGCATGCAAGATGAAGAAACTGTCGACCACCACCTCATCCATTGCCCGTTCATATCTCAGATTTTGGCGGAATTATTCAAAAGGTTTAATATCAATATTTGTCTTCCGAACTCCTCCCCCAATATGTTGGCATATTGGCACGGTTTTAAGCTGGGTAAATGCAGATCTCAGATTTGGAGAATGGCGCTTCTCGCTACCTGGTGGTCAGTCTGGGAGGAAAGAAATAACGGATGTTTTAATGACAAGATCTCTTCGGCTGAAGTTGTTTGGGATAAGGCCAAAAGACTGGTGGTCGAATGGGCAGTCTTAGTTAATTACCTTAAGGATTATGATCTTTTGTTTTTAGTTTCCTAGCTCTTACTGCTATCCCAGCAGTCTTTCTTTGTATTTCCTATTTCTTTTATATAATCCCATTATCTTTAAAAATAAAATAAAATTTGTAGATCATTTGGGTGGCTCATATAAATCACTTGTACAATATTTATAAATTCCAAGGTATCTTGGTAGTATTGATTTTCGAGTATGAATACTTTAAGCTTAACTTATTACATGTGCCTAAAATAGGGAGATTCGTCGTTAAGAAATAGAATCATGGCTGAGATTGTTGGTAAACTTGCACCTTGTATTGTGGAGTTTCTTTGCTTATGTTCTCTGTCAGATGAGAAATAGGGCTTTCAATTGGCTCGGCACAGGCCGGTTTCAGCCTGGATTTTGAACTTAGTGGCTGGTCTGTTCAAAATTTTGATTTTTTTGCCTGGTTTACTGTTGGCACTATTGAGAACCCTGTTAACCACTTTTTTTTTAATATACTTTTATTTCTTTGATGCAGGAACCTGAACCGATAGACTGGGAGTATTATAGAAAAGGAATTGGTTCTCGCTTAGTTGATATGTATAAAGAGGCTTACGAGAGTATGTGCTCTGACCTACTGTTTCTAATGTGCAATTGCCATTTGAGAAAGCACTTGGTTACAAATTTACAATCTACCATGTCTATTTTTATTTATTATTTGAAACGAATATCTATTTGGTTTTTGACTTTCATGTATTTTTAATTATATTCTAGTTTCATCTTGCTTTCAATACTTACAGTTTTTTTGAGTAAAACTTTAATAAGATCTCCTTGGCACACTGAGAGATCCTTTGTAACCTAAGCTCCATCTACTCCTCCAGGCTTGAAGCTCCTGGTTTTCTTGTGTGACCCAACCTTAAGAATTAGCATCCTTTACTCTTCCAAATGCGCATTGAGTTTGCACTCTTATGCTGCCAAAATTTGACAATGGTCCCATTATCTATGCAGAAAGCGACTGGCATATGAAGAAGTGCTGAAAGACATTTAACAAGAGAGCAATCTCTCTCCAGTCTCAGACTACGCCACGTACCGCCATTCTCTACTATAAATAATGCCAATAACTCTGTAATTTTTTGCTCTTGCAATTAGTATTCACAACATTGGTTAAGAGAGTATAAAATCATATTAAAAATGCACCGCCAGGGAACGATTGAGATTTTACTGAACAAAATCAGCTTGGATTTCACCTGTTTCCTTTCACTTTAAATTCGTGTAGCCCACACCAAGCTCTCCTCTTCTTCACACTTGTAAACCTGCCCAACATCTCATTATGGAGATTGTGAAATAAAGGATCCGTGGGGCCTACCCTAATGACTGCGTGACATCCATTCTACACATTTGTTACGCCGTCTCATTTTTAGGACGTCAACCTAAAAATTAGGCGGATTGGGGACTCGAGTTGGCCACAACAAAAGAAACAGTGAGGATGGATCACCCACCGTTCCCTTCTATTTTCTTTTTTTGTGTGTAGCTGCCACCTTTTCTCCGCTTCTCTCTTCTTTTTTCTCCCCCCTCAGATCTCTGTCCCTTTTCCATCTCTATCCCATTGCTCCATGTGCATCGCATGTGCCCTACCCCTAGTAGTCTCATAAAAGAAATACTCCTCAAATGTTTAGCTCATCAACTTGTGCTTGTAACTTTTAATTGCAAGAGTATATTCTTCACTACCATTTCCTTAAGGAGGTCATGGCCAACGCCATTTTTTGCCCAGCTCTGTGCTCATTAAAAGGAGGAGAAGACACTATAGAACATGGCCATAGTGTTTTTTTAAAATTTTTTTTACCTCTCTTAAATCAACATGACCATGGTCAATAATTCTAACTGGCCCAGAAAACCTCCATTGATGTAAAATCAGCCCTTTTCTTGTCCAGTTGGGTTTAAAGATTCATGCGAAGCCATGGCAGGAACGTTTCTTCAAGGGTCAAAGATAACACGCACAAAGTTATTATTTATTATAAAGATGGGTGGAATGAAGAGGTTTGTTAAGTCTACATGTGTGTGGTGCCGTTCACCTGCATGTAAGCTGGCATGCATGCCAATACATGGACCCAATCTCTATTAGAACACCCTTACTTCCCCTACTTTTCTTAAACTACTTTCTGCAAGAGAGCATTCTTCTTTCTATTGAACGTCCACCACCACTTGCTTAGGAGACCCATTGTTCTCCCTCAACTGTGCTTTACTGATGGCGCTCTCCTTTTCAGAGTCCTGGGTTTCCATCCTATCATCTTGGTGGAATTTATTCTTCTTGCACTTCCCTTCCCGTAGGAAGTCCCTCTGAATCTTCTCCAGCTTCTTGGCCATCACAATAGGGAATTTTGAACAAGTTTTGCTTTTTTGAACTCCATGAAATAGGCACATCATAGTAATTAATCCTCCCATTCTTTCTTCCATGTTAACAGCTGTACATTGTTTTTCTCTATGTATAAATGAAAGAGGTGAGACACGCACAACGATGACTATTTTAACTAGGGGGCCCCTACCAAGTTCGTAACCAAGCAACCATATGTGAAACACATCAAGGTAGGCCCTTAAATGATTGGGGATCATAATCCACCACCATGCTTTCTAAGTAATGCCTGTGGTAGTGCACTGGACACTCACTTCTAGGTCAAGGTTACTTGGATCATGAGTTGCTCTAGCATGTGGTCGTACAGGAATGGGTATGCGGCACCCTACTTTTTCCAATACTTGGTATGCTAGAGGTGGGGTCATGCAAGTCCCTCCAACGCATGATACAAATATATATATATATATATATATATATATATATATTATTGGTATCATAGACATGTGTTACTTCTGCATTTCTGAGTAAGTTTCTTGTACCATGGATAAATAAGGTGATTATTGCTGCGGGATGATATTACTTTTATTTCTGTCTTGTTATTATGGCTCATGTTTCACCTACTGTTTCTAAGATTAGTAAGCTTTATTCATGTACCCTGATAAGTATGCTCTATATTTTCCTTTCGTGAGATCTTTTGTATCAGAAAACTGGGTTTGGCTGACTAAGCTGAACACATAGTTTACAGTTGATTTAAATGATCAACTTATTTAATTGTATGTTTGGACTCTTGGCGTGAAGCCTTTCATAGTCCGTCTGGTTACAGTTTTCCAGTAATTCTGATCATTTAATTTGCCTTCTTATTTTGGAGTGACATAAGGTTGCCCTACTAGATTTATTTCCAGTGTATGGTTGTCCAACTCTTATGAGCCAAATCACAATACAGATTTTAAAATCAATACCCTCTCAGCATCAATTCCCTTATCTAGTCATTGACACCTGATTCTATTCATTGCCAACCTCATGTGATGCAGGATAATTAACCACTTGCTCTAAAAGCTCGAACTGATAGAGCATGGCGAATGAATCCCTTTATCTCATAGCCCAGGCCCTACATCCTATGGGTTAGGACCTCGGCCGAACCTCCCTCGTGGCCCCCACTTCACATGGGTTCCACTTCACACGAGTCACCCGCTTCACATGGTGGGGCCCGCCTCACACGGGCCGCCCACCCCGAGCGTGCCCCTACATCCCACAGGCCACCCCACTTGAGCCCGGTGTGAAAATGCCCTTGCATTATCATTGCTTCATCTCTTCTAGATATTCCCGAACCATCTCGGCATTTTTCTTCTTCTCTCTACTCTACTCTTCTTATAAACAAGAATACTTGTATGAAATAGAATATCAGTCTCCTAAGTCTAAAATCCATGCCACTGACTATACAGTTGTCAATCCCTACAATGTTTATGCGAGTCCTAAAGATTCTCTGGCCAAGAAAACCATAAAAAAACTTGTTTCTTCAAAGTCCTCTTGCATGTTAAAAGAATATGTCATGTCATCAAAATTTGATCAACATCTGATCATTGCTGGACCAAAGGAATCTTTTATTTCCTTAGATTTGTCTATCCATCTCCATTTCCAGTGGCTTGCTGATGGCTTTACTCATCTCCGTTCGGGAGCCATCAAAATCGCACTCACCTTCCACGGCCGCCAAGATATGGAAATAGCAAGCAATCTGGCCCTCCTTGACACTCGGTTTCTCAGGTACAATCAAGCTGTCATTGGCACTCTTCAGATTATGCTTAATGCAAGCACTATCTTCTTCACCCTCTTCCCAAATTATATCATTTCTTTGCATGATCCTCGCCTTTTTGATGCACTCAAGGCTCAAGTCCAAATCCTTGGAGCCGACATGCAAGGAGCAGTTGCAGCTACTTTACATTATTAGATGGCCTTTCGACTTCAAAATCATGCCATTAACTTACCCATCAATGGCATCAGTCAGTCCCAGGATGCCTCTCTTCTCAAAGAGGAAGAGACAGGAGTCCCTCATTGTACATTTGTGGCTAAGTAGCTTTCTAATGATCAGCTCAAATCCATATTGCCATCTAGATGGATCACTGCCTATGAACAACATCAGTCTACCTCCTAGGTACTGCATAATACTGAACCCACTTTCGTTCAAGGACAAGATAGTACTGGTGAAGCCATATTTTCATCCCACAACTAAAGCACAAGTCTTCCCTACTGCCTTGCTAGAACAAAATTTGATCGAAGCACTTGGTCTGGTTCCCATAAGCCTTTATTATACAAATCTCCTCAGGTAGCAAGGCAAACACATCTCATGGGATGTGTGATTGTGATGAATGCTGGGAAGATCAGCTTGATGACGATGATTCCCATGGTTCTAAAAAGAAACAACCCTCTTTTCAGCAACGACTTAAGCAATGATACAAAAAGCAGGGGACCCTGAGGTTGGTCTCCTAGGTGAACCATCTGAAAGTTTGATTTCTATGTGCTTTATCCTAAGGACAAGTCATCCCCCACTTCTCTACCTTCGCCATGTAAATCACCCATTCCACCACTAAAGGCACCACCTCCAAAACCTACACTAGCTCCATACTACCAAAAGGCACTTTCCCTTCTCACTGCCAAATCCCCTGGTTCTTCACACCCTACCATTCCCTCTACTCCTCAAATACCTGAAGTCTGCATGATGGAACCTTCACCTGTGTCTGTTTCTTTTCCGCCTCCTGAAGATTTTGAATATCCGCTAGCACGAGAAGCTCATACTTGGAAAATCAAAACCCCAGCTGGCAAACAGATCTCTGCTACTAAAGCAGCTCTAAATTGGCTAGCAGAAAACAGTCTCAAGCAAAATCAAGCTCTCCAACAGCTCTTAGCAACTAAGAAACATTTGTTGAGCTAAGAAGCACAAAATCATACCATTCTTATTAACATGCTACAAGCTAAACTTGGGCAGCTCCACACTGAGCTCATGCAGATCGCCGCAACTGTTACGAACTGGAACATTGCTAGCTCATTGCTTGCACAAAAGGAAGCTGAAAAGAAATCACTCCAAAATCGGCTCGACTCGATGATGGCCCCCTCATCTCACCCACAACCAAACTATCTCCAAGACTTCCCCTTTTAACCCCTACTTCATTACCCTATGTTCCGCATTATCAACCTCAACTTCTTCATGTACCACCTGCAACCTCGAATCATGTCAAAGACCAAATCCCTTCAGCCTTCCAAACCTACCTGCAGCAACAGGAAGCCTCATTACCTTCAACTTCCAAATCTACCTGCTTTAAAAGCCTTTCTAAAACACTCAAACCATCAACTCCAAAGTCTCCTCCCCCTGCATTCCTCATTAAAGAATCCAATGCTTTTTCCAACCCTGTCATGTCCTCCCTTCCCACAGTTGATCAAGACCTCAACCCAATCCCTTCTTTTCTTCATCCTTTTATTGTGCATTATTGGTATCAGAACTTTGATACCAATAATGCACAAGAAAATGATGAAGAAAAATACTAGACTAGCAAGAGCCATTATACAGCCGGGACACAACGATTTCAAACCTTCATTCAAATATTTTCTTCATACAAGGAGTTATTACTACAATACTGAAACAAACAAGGGGCTACAAGACTCTTGGCTAGGACTTACTCTGCCGGGTTAATGAGAGGGTTCTCCCTTTTATAGACCGACGAATCTGGATTTTACATCGTTTCGGGTTCGCTACAGTAGCTAGTGGATAAGGATCCGGATTTCACAATCTTTTGATTCCGCTCCAGTGTTCTACTGACACTATAGTAATACATAAAAGACAAACTGCTATAATGACATATAGTTGTACTATTTGTTTCAGTGTTGCCGACACAATAGTACTTTTCTACAGTACAGGGTTACAACAGTAATCACTTACACTAATCAACACTTAGCTACAATAATTGCTACAATAATATTGCTCCAAGTTGGCGGGCTGTTGTGCGGCCCATGAGATTTTTGTTCCTTGGTGCCAGGATGCTTGATCAATCATCAAACTCTGAAGAGAGAAGGTTGCCGTTGGAGTCGAGGTCGCTCCGAATGCCACACACACACACACACACATAAATAAATAAATAAATAAGAGGATGGATCCTGTACAAATTTTGTAGAAAAAGCTTATTCTAAAACAATGCTTGTGAGGCCCACTATGATTTTTGTTCAGAATCCAATGATTGAGAAGTGTTGCCCTCCACCAAGAAAATGGGATGTCCCAACAATAAGGCTGATGCAACCATCATGTGGGCCCCCCACATGAATTTGGACGGTGGATGTTAATTATTTTCTATGGTGTGGTCCACCTAATGATTGCGTATACGTGATTGTTGGGTCATCCCATCATGGTGGGACTCGATGTGCAGGTACACAACATGGTGTTTCCCACACATAGCTGAACAACATTTACATGTAACCTGATGTAGGTGAATAAGAGTGGTAGAAAAAGCTTTTTCTACAAACATTTTAAGAGGATGCTGCCAATATATACAAACTGATGTTGTAGTTTATATGAAGTGATGAATATTATTACTGTAAATATTGGCTGGATCCTTTACACACGTTAACCAGGATGAACAATTAAGAATAAAAAGAATCATAACTTGGGTTGGTAGAAATAGAAATCAGGATCACAAACGATCCATGATCTGGATTTCGTGATGACGAATGACGATCTAGGTAACATTCGTCCAGGTTGCCCTTTCATTCCAGTCCTATTCCAGAAGTTTGCAGTCTCAAAAGAGATTGGCATTGAAACAATAACTGTATGATGTACTTTAGACCATTCAAAAACTTTACTAAGCTGGTGTAGTGATGACGTCCGGAGCTATAAAGATTTGGTAGATAGGGAAAAGTACTGCTTGATGAAACTAAAAATTCTTCAATCTAGATAAACATTGATTTTAACCTCAAAGGCTGAGGCAACAGTTCCTATCTGATTTCGTAAGCTATAACAAGGGCAAACTGATGGTTGGGTGGGTGCGAATGCCCGTTTTTGCTAGTAGTATGTATCACTACTGGTTTCAAGCACCATGGCTGTCTGTATTCCCTCTCTCTTTACCTGCATTTTCTTGTGTTGTACTTTACGTATTTTCTTTGTATCTTCTTTTACATTTTAACCGTCTATTCTGCAGGCATACAGGTCCCCAAGTATGTGGACACCGTCACGCCTGAATATAAGCCGAAGTTCGAGGCACTGGTGAGAACAGACACTGATATGATATTGCCAATGTACCGTTGCTGCTGCTGCCACGGAACTGAAAATTGCTTTATATTGCATCATGAATTTATTTTTCTGTCAAAATGCCCTTTTATTTCCTCTAAAAAGGGGGTGGGGTTTGAATTTAGTTCTTGTGTGCTATGGAGAACTCATGCCTTGGTAGTGTACACCTATTTTTAATATTTCATTGAACGTCTTGCAGTTGGTGGAACTGAAAGAAGCAGAAGAGAAATCTCTCAAGGAGTCTGAGAGGCTGGAAAAGGAAATTGCTGAGGTTCAAGAGATGAAGGTCAGAGAAAAGGGGAATCCTAATGATGTTTAGGCATAGGGATTGAAAATCATCTTTGTGGCGCACACGTGCAAGCGTGTCACATTCATTGGCTGGCTCCCACTGTGAACATGCCCTGGCCCCAAAACTCAGGCCTTTCCACTCATCAGTCTGGCCATGTGTATGTACACCGTCTGTGGACCTTCAATCACTGTGATTTTAACTGTCCACCTTTTATTGTACTATGTGACCTGCTTGATGAGTGAACTGATCTGGTTTGTCAGCCAAGGCACGTTCATCATGTGGGCCATCTTATGAAGGGGGCGAGATGTATCTTGTGCTGTCGTGCATGTGTGCCACCAAGAGGATTCTAGATTCTCTGCATGGGCATATCCCTGTTTAGATGGCAAGATTCCAAAATGCAGACATGGAAATCCTCCATAGAAAAACAAAAAAGGTGGAAAACCATGGTAAAGAATACCCACCCAGTTCACCATTTGTTTTGCAACTAAAATTTCCACGGAAATTGATTTGTGTTTCCTTTGCTGGTGTTTGGGTAGTTGATCTTTTTAGTGTGGAAAACCAAAAAGAGCCTTTGACCATGGGTTGGTGTCCCTAGAGGAAATGCTAAATGCTAATGGATTATTATTATTTTTGGGAGACATCAATTCATTCATTTTCTGAGGAAAAGCGGAATAATGACAATCTTTTTCCACATCTACTATTTATTATAATATAACGGTGGAGAACACCATGTCCGTGGAAATCGATTTCATTTCCAACCATCCCAAACAGCTAGGAGGGCTCCATGCGTGAAAAAGTGCCATCTGTTATTTCCTTCAAGTTCGTGTGTTGAGTTTTGTTACAAGCACTTGTTCAATCTTAAACAGAGAAAGATAAGTACCATGACAGCAAATGAGTACTTTGAGAAGCATCCTGAGCTCAAGAAGAAATTTGATGATGAAATCCGGAATGACTACTGGGGCTATTGATCAGGCCATTTGATCTTTAACTCAAGGATGGAAATGCTCTGCAGTATTTTTAGTTCTATCCTTTTTGGATCGTTCTGTTTTTCTTCAATAAAGTGAATTGTTTCCTTTTGTAATTTGGGTTGTCTGCATACTGGGGGGAGAGAATTTTGAGTTTCATGTTTCATTTGGGTTTCTTTACAGTGAGGAATCCAACACATGATGCAAATCCATGTTCAAACAGATATGGAATTGCCATTCTGGCTAGTGTACTTTCATTAAGAGTATCTCTTTGTGATGTTCTGTTTTGAAGCTTAGGTGGAATGATTGTTGGTAATAAAGGAAATGGGGAACTACAGTTGACTGCATGGGAACTATGTGAGATGCACACATTTAATTCATTTTCTCCCTATATGACTGATTCTGTCCATGTGGCATGTATGTGAGATCCTGGCTGTTCAATTGGCTGGCCTATTATGGAGGGGCCAGTGCCCTGAGATTCACTTTGATTGAAGAGCTGTTACAATCCTAATTAGAGAAATGCTACTCTAGTAAGGTAGAGCCCTAATGAGTGATGTCATGCGGCATTTTGAAAGCACTTTCGGATTTATTATTATTATTATTATTTTTAATTTGAGAAATGTTTTTAAATGCCACATTGCTTGGGTTATGTATGGGATGCACCATCCCAAGGGCTGTGACTGAAAAACTGTTTTGATCCAAACAGTTGTTGACAGTGTCTGGATGCACTTTGCAAAACCCTATCTCATCTGCAGCTTTGACAAAATGGGTGTTAAAATGCTGACTCAATAAAAGCAAATCTTTTTGTTTTTAGCCGACTGGACTGAAAGGAATGCTTCAAACCCCATTTCTGGATACCCCTTTTGAGTAAGTGCGTCCATATGAGCCTATACATGTATTCTTATTATGGCTCAAAACTAGTGCTACTATGTAATCTCCCTCCTACATATCAGGTGAGGATTCTGTAAATGGATGGTTAAAACATTGATCAAGAGCCCATATTCAAAGAATGCACTGGGGCAGTCGCCTTTCCTTTCCATCATTGTGGTCCACTAAATGAACAGTTTATATCTTGTGGGAGTATAAGAAAGTATTTGGTTCCTCTGGAGCTTCCGGGCAAAGTGCACTGATGAGCTTTGTTCGGGCCCTGCCATTTGTAGAAGGAACATGCTACTGCATGTGGAATCCAGAACATGTTTTCATGGTCTTAACTGACCATCGGGGGCATTCATATGATGGAGCCTTCATGGTGTCCAGGAAATTAGAAATTGAGCCTCTCAACAAATCAGGAGCTTGGGCCTGTTTGGAACATGGGTTTGGGTGGGATTAGGTGGTATGGATTTGCTGGTCCCATGTAAATTCCATCTAGCATTTGGAAAATGACATTATATTTGTAGGCCCCATGTTGATTAATTTAGGTATCGTATCATCCGGTCCTATTTTGAAATCCATTGTATTTGTAGGCCCCATGTTGATGCATGTGTTTTATCCACGTTGTCCATCTATGTGTGCCCTTTACATGTGACATTTGAGTTGCACATGTATACATGTGACGAGCATCAATTGTAAAAAACCTGGCCTGTTGATTGCAATTCCACGATCCACCAAACACAAGTTTCACTTAATATAGTGTTTTTCCCATATGAAGAATTTGATCCAAGGAGGGATTGGACAATCAAAATACTATTGTATTTCTGGACATGCAATCATTGTGCAATAATGGCCTTAATTCCATCTAATGTAATTGCATACCATCTAATCTGGCGTTCCAAACAGGCCCTTCGAGGTGTACTTGGGGTGATCTCATAGTTCCTATGAGGTGGAGATGATGAGGTCCATACATGAATTTTTCTTCTTTTTGCTATATTTCGCTCAAACAGTTAAAGGTGGATAGTGCATACAAGGGCCAACTTGATCTTCTTCCCCAGGGATCCCATATGAGGGTGTTATACCCTTTTTAAAAAAAAAAAAAAAAAAAAAAAACCATTTCTGGAAGAGCACATGTATATTTAGAGTGCATGTTGCGAAATTAACTTACAATGGTTAGATAAAACACGTCATCCGAAAGCGAAACACGGTCGAGTAGTTCAAGACAGAATGTGATCTAGCGATAAGCGGTTACTGGAACATGTTTCAAATAAGAGTTTGGAAGGTTGAAGTGGTGCTGAAGCGGTTGATCTAACCATTAATTAGACATTAGGCAAATGCTTCTAAATGGTTTTCTCTAAGGAAGTCTATAAATAACAGAGGAGTTCATAAGGTAAAATGTCTCATACCAACCCAAACAAACACATCAAATCTATTTTTCAATTATCCTAGCATAACCTTTATGTTCCTTAGCATAATGTCTTTCATGTTTCTTAATGTAAGTAGTAGCCTAATTCTACATTAGGAATAATGGTAATCTAAGTAGTTGTAATCCTTAGCAGTAATTGAAGTCAACAATCATATGCTAGATGATTTCTATTGTAATACAAGCCTTTCTTTTAAAAAGATGCTTTGCAATTACTCCTTGTCGTCGACTATAAGTGTTTCCTTTTTATTTGCTTTTATATTTGAAAGTCTTTTGGTACAAAAGGCAATGTACAGCCCATTTTCAAAGGCCGAATCCTACCATTCAATAATCACCTGATCATCTTAAACAACTTACTGAATAAGCGGCCGATCTCCTAAGGTCTCAGTCATATACAGTCAAGTTTAACTTATTTGCCTATCTTAGCACTTGGGGTCAAAGTTGTTTGGTTGGAATCAAGCCGCACAATCAGTTTTGACATGCTTGCGCATATCTCACATGACCTAATTTGAAAATGAGAGGCAACAGAGGGAACCCTTGGAGAGTCACCGACTCCAACTATCGTCCATGTATGATCCATATTAGATTTGACCAACTATCCATCTTACCTCCTCTATGTTTTTGACAGCCCATCTTCATCTCACTAGACTATATTCATTGAAATATAAATTTAGAAAATGTCATTTTGATGAGAAAGGTATTTTTGTTGTTAATTCTTGAAAAACTTTTGATTATTTTCGCATTCCTTTGTTGTTTTAAAGATGCATTCTTTTCTATTCCTGGTCTAAACTTAAAAAACATTATTTCCAAAAAATTGATGGAAATGACCTGTCCTTTTTTGTTTTCTCGTTTGAGCATGAGAAATATGGCTTTCAAAAAATTGAGAAAAGTAAAAGGAAATGACCTCCTTTTTGGTGAGTTACATGTGTCACCACCCATCTCCAAGCTCATCACGCCTGCAGTAAATTTTATTTTTTTTTCTCGCTCTAACTTGATAAACATGATTTTCAAGAAATTGAGCAGAAGGAGAGGAAATGACCTGCCTTTTTATTTGGTGAGTTACATGTGCCACCACCAATCTTTTAAGTTCCTCACACGTAATTATCCATAAAGTGCTTCACATGTGAACCTGTCAACATCCATTTTAAAATGCTATACTTATGCTATTATGCCATATGTGCAACATGTGACATTGGCTTAATGGCTGATATTTCCATGTGCCACACCCCTAATATGTCATGTGCAACATGTACCACCCTCATCCTCAAATGCTTGGCATATGCCACATGTGCTATTGAACCACTTATGAGATATGACTGCCATCCATCTTTAACCACTTCACATATATTGTATATGCCAACCACCTTCAAGTGCCCCACGTGTGCCAATGTGCACGTAATTCATCTTAGTTCAACATACATTCACCAATTTACCACATGTTCGACATGTATAACAACCAATCATAAAAGTTTGTCAATGTGCCACAAGTTCCCATGTGTTGCATGTGCAACATGTACCAGCCTCATTTTCAAGCATCTCAGGTGCAAATGTACTACATGTGCCTCCATCCATTTTGAAGCACTTCAAATGTGCACGTGTCACCATCCATCTTGCAAGCATCTTGCAAGCGCGTCTCATATAAGTCACATAAGTCAATGTGTTTGATGTGAAAACATGCGACATAATCCATCTTCAACATATGCAAATGTCCAACTTCTATCTTCAAGAAAAATTTTCATCCCACTGGAAACAATAAAGTTGGAAATGAAGAATTTTTTATTTTTCTTTTTACAAAAGCATTTTGTTAAAAACAAGAGGGAAACATCAATTCATTTCTCATTGTTTTCTAAAAATGACATTTATCAAAAAAACAAAAATGTACTTTATTGAAAAACACCATTTTTCTCTAATTCTTTTCCATGAATTCGAACAAGCCCAAAAGAAACTTGTTTATGTTTTCTTTAGCTTGGCAATGTTTCCTTTAGCTGTCCATTTTTTTGAACACTGGCTCACCTGATGGGTATCTGGGCTGATTTTTGGAACAGGTTGCAAGATTTAAGCCCATGTTGCCAATTAGTTTGGTTGGTCTGATTTTTGTGGGGTCCTCGATTTTATCTTTTAAAGATCAAATGCATGCCTTATCAATGTGAGGGCCTTGCCAGGGTAGGTGTTATGAGCCATATGATGGATGGCCTACCACATAAAGATCACACCCATTAACGCACCTGTCTGATTGATTGCTGGATAAATGATGGTAAAAAAATTTGCAGTGATGAAGCAAGCACCAAAGTTAAATCTATCATTGCCAAAGAAGATGAAAATTGAGAATTCATTAGGTGTATTTCTACATGGAATCAATGCAATCCCTTTGGGATTTGCCCTTGCCAAAAGCCTCACTTCAATGGGTTTTCCCATGATGCAGACCGTTCCTCTGATGATCCAATCTGCACTATCAATTTCAATGGTCATAATTCAATGCAGGAAATCCTGTCTGTGTGATCTTAGAACTATGCCCCATTCGTAATGGGACCCACAAATTGGATAGTATGGATCGTGTGTACCTTGTGCAAATTGGATGTGCTGCATCAGTAATTCATGACATCACATAGTTTACTGGGGATTCTTTGCATGGGGCCTATGGTTTGGTAACCCTAGACGGCTAGACCATTTTCTATTTTTCCATCAGAAATCAACTAGATTTGACAATCCTAACCACTAATCTTGGGACTCTTTTCAGTTGAATGTGGACAGTTTCTCTATTCCTCTTCCTAACTGTTTATTTGTTGGCTACAAATAGAAAAGGTTAGGATTGTCATATTGAGCAGATTTTTGGGCCATTGATAAGCCAGAAGCAAGAACAGATCAGCCGTTAATATCTACAAACCCAAGATGGTGTGAAAAGCCTAGGCCAGTGATTGTAGCTCATCCACATTTGAAAAGCGGCAACCGATCTACTTTTCCACACACACACAGACTTCGGTCCTAAAAACTGCAAAAAGAGAGAGCATCTAAAATGCCCATTAAAATCAGTTGAATAGATGATATAAAGCAGCCTAACTAAATCAGTTGAATAGACGACATAAACCACTATGGTGTGAGTGCGTGTGTAAAAATAAATACATAAAATCAGGTCTGAGTTCCCTGTCGGTGATGAACATGGAACTTCCGCGTTGGACAGGTTGGGCCCACGATTTATCCAAGCCATTGATTTGATGGTCCACATCAATGAACATGACCAAAAAATCTCTTCAATTGGTCAACTCTTAACATTTCCATTGTTGCAATGTAAATACATGGTCATTGATTTGATGGTCCACATCAATGAACATGACCAAAAAATCTCTTCAATTGGTCAACTCTTAACATTTCCATTGTTGCAATGTAAATACATGGTTACGAAGAAATGCACTAACTGTCCACATCCAATGGAGAAAAGATTTGATGTTTAGGATCTTACAATTTGGGGGGTTTTCGGGCATGGCACATCGATGATGGGGGCCATCGGATTAGGGCTTGGATAAACCAACCACCCGTCTCACATGTACAAACTCAATGCACAACAGGGATGTTCCCTCTTGAAGAAACTGGGCCTCCTAAAACAGTATCAAAACAACCCTTGCACTTTCCTGAACAAACAACCATATCATATCCACCTTCGTCACTTTGCTAAGTCCACATCTGAAGAAACCCAACCATTGAAATGCAAGCACATGGCTAGTATGATTTGATTGGTTGTAATGGTACATTCAGACCGATCTGTCAGAAGCCTTGGTAAGACTGTTGCTGCAATGCCATCTGTCATTGGTTTAAGAAACTTGATGACAGCATTTCCAGGTTTCACTGTAAATGCAAATAGCCTCCCTAATGTCAGATAACATCGATCTCAGCATACGTACCAAGAAAAAGAAGAGAGAAAGGAGAGAGGATTGGTTTGGAAGTTATGAGCAATGGCCAATATGAACCCATAGCAGGTTTGGTGCTTATTAAATCGTTGAACCTCCATACTAGCAGAAGATATTACATTGGTCGCCAGGGATCACGAGGATGCATGCATGGATGACCCGAACTGTCCATCTGGTGGCACTGGGGCTATCCAAAAGTCATGCCAATCACATCCGACTGGCAGACATTCAACCAATTGAGTGCTTGGAACATTCATGGACAAAAATGTTCAGTCATCCATGATAGTTCCCGTGAGATGGAGTGCTTGGATCATATGGACCTGCCGCCATGTGTGTTCCATACATGCCGGTTGTTCCTTGGGTCAATCGGGTGGGGCCCCTGGCTATTGGCCAGCATAAGAGAACTCCAGGCCAGTTTCCAACTCTCAAAAATGCATCACAGTCATCCTCGTCAGCCATTGCAACCCAAGCAAGCTGAGCACGCTGACATGTTTGTAAATTTGTAATGTCACATGGACGATTTTATAGAGGTAGAAAAGACGTTCAAAACCAAATCATAACGAATGAATAATTACCAAGGGTGGTGCACTCAAATCAGATCAAGGGCCCGCATTTCTCAAAGAAAGTTTGTCACCATGGAGAGTAATCTTCCAACACCCGGCTTGAAATATAAAGACGGAACCCTTTTTGGGCACAACTACAAAATTCAGTACACACACACAGTCAATAAAGGTGTTCCACATCTGGGTATATGGATTCCACCAAACACAAGCTAATGAGTGATTTATGGTAAATGTAAATCAGAACACGAATACAGAGAAGGAAAATCTCATCTGCAATAAGAAATGCTTCATACCATCTGACAAAAACAGTTAATGAATGGGCGACCATTAGTATAAGGAAATAACACAACGTTTTGAAGTTCTGTAACATTGTTGGTGGGTGTTTATGTCCGTTTATGGTCCATTGACCCCGAGGAATAGGTCACTTCTATGGGATGAGCTGGAAGTTTGCCAGAATAAGTGGAGTCTACCGTGGTGTGTGGGAGGTGACTTCAATGTGGTTAGACTCTTGCATGAAAAATCTAATGCGGCCTGAATTACTCGTAGCATGAAAGACTTCTCAGAATTGGTAGCTAGGAATGAAATGGTGGATTTACTGATGGGTGGGATGAAATTCACATGGTCAAATGGCCAGATTAATGCCTCCAAATCAAAAAATGGATAGATTCCTTGTATCTCCCAATTGGATAGAAAAATACCCTCTTGCCCACCAAAGAGGTTTGCCGAAACTGGTATCCGACCATTTGTCCTATTATGTTAGAAGTGGAAGAGGAGGATTGGGGCCCTCGCCCGTTCAGGTTTGAGCTCGCATGGTTATCAATTGAAGGTTTTGCGGAGTACGTTAGAGAATGGTGGTCTTCTTTCCATGTGGAAGGTATGCAGGATTCTGGTTTTTCCACAAGCTAAAACTATTGAAAAAGAAATTATTGGAGTGGAAGAAGTATGGAAGCTTCGCGAGGAGGAAACTGTGAAATTTCTTCGGGATATCCAGGCCCTTGATTCTAAGGAAGAGGTGGGGGAACTGTCAAAGAAGAAGTGCGGTTGGACGGAGATATGCAAGGCGAAATATAATATGAGGCTTAGAGAGGAGGAAATCAAATGGAGGCAACACTCTCGGGCAGTGTGGTTGAAAGAGGGTGATAAGAAAACGGAATTTTTTCATGCTATGGCAAGTGCTCGGGCTCCGGTTAACAAAATATCTAGCCTAGTGGTGGAAGGGGAGAGGAGTTGAAGGTAAGGAAAAAAAACATGTGCAGCCGTTGTCAACTTTTATAAAGAGTTGCTTTCAAAGGAAGCATGGGTCATACCCTCCTTGGACAATCTTCCTCTCCCCTCTATATCTTCGGAGTTGGAGGATTTGTTGGAAGGCCCAATTTCGGAGGATGAAATAAAAAAAAGCACTTTCAGAGATAGGTAAGGATGGTTTTCCAATTGCATTCTTTCATATGTTTTGGAGCACGATCAAACATGATTTGGGCAACTTTATCCACAAATTCTTCAAAATGGGCCATTTATCTACAGAATTTGGGGTGACTTTTATCGTTCTAATTCCTAAAAAAGAAGGGGCAGAAACATTAAAGGATTATCGGCCTATTAGTCTTCTTGGGGGTCCGTATAAGATCTTGCCTTCCAGATTCAGTTTGGTTTTAAGCTAAGTAATTTCCAAGGCTCAAGAGGTGTTTGTGAAAGGTAGACAAATATCGGATAGTGCTCTTATAGCTCATGAATGTATCAAATCCTGCAAGAGGAAAGTAAAGAATGGCATCATTTGCAAGTTGGACATAGAGAAGGCGTATGATAATGTGGATTGGGAGTTTTTTGACTATATGTTAATGCGGATGGGGTGCGGTGACAAATGGAGGAAGTGGGTGCAAGTATGTATTTGAAGTGGGTGCAAGTATGTATTTGATCGGTAAAATTCTAGATTCTAGTTAATGGAGCTCCGAAAGGTTATTTTTCATCTTCTAGAGGTCCGTGACAAGGCGATCCCTTATCTCCTACTTATTTGTAGTGGTGATGGAGGCTCTTGGGAGAATGGTAGACCAAAGGGAGTTAGCGGGTTTAGTGGAAGGCTTCCGGGTGGATAACACAGATTTCCAAATCTCTCACTTGCAATATGTGGATGATACACTACTCTTATGTGAGGCGGACAAGAAAAGGAGATAACCTACGGAAAATAATTCACTGCTTTGAGGCTGTTTCAGGATTAAAAGACAATTTTGCCAAAAGCGAAATGTTGGGGGTGGGTATCTCAATGGAGGAGATTAATGGATTTACATTTCGGTTTGGTTGTAGGTCTAGTTCCTTCCCACCTTCATATCCGGGGCTTCCCTTATGCATTGGCAAGTCGGCCAAGCACATGTGGGGCTCAATTATTGAAAGATTTGTTCAAAAACTTTCATCTTGGAGGGGCAGACATCTCTCCTCGGGGGGTGGGCTTGCACTAATTAACTCGACAATGACCAATCTTCCAGTTTATATTATGTCCACATTTAAGTGTCCAAAATCAGTGTTGGCTAGACTTGACAAGATTAGGCAGAATTTTTTATGGAAAGAAACCGAAGATAATCGTAAATTCCATTTGCTAAATTGGGAAGAACTCTGCAAACCAATGTCTTGGGGTGGTGCTGGTGTGCATAATCTTGAGTTAATGAACAAAGCATTGTTGGGAAAGTGGGTTTGGAGATTCAGTGTAAAGGAAGCTTGTGGCGAGAAGTAGTGGGTAGAAAATACGGAGTTGGGGCAGGAGGTAGATGGACTAAAGAGGCTTCCTTGTACAGGGGGGTCTCATTATTGAAGTTAGTGTCTCTTCAGAAAAATATAGTTCTTAAAAAAAAAAATATATAAAGATATGTCCAATGAATCTCGGCCAAACTGATGTAATTTGGAACAATTTGAAGAAACATTCCTACATCCTTCTTGTGAACCAACAATTAATAAATAGATGGTCCACCGATTCCTCATCCTGAATCCTGATAACACATAAAACAAACATTCGGAAGAATCACCTTCCTCTTGTGATTATTATCGACCATTAACACCTTATTGCAACCCACGAGCCAAGAAAAATCAGTAACCTTATGAGGAGCACTACAATGCCAAACATAAGTAATAGACTAATTGATCCCGACACTGTACCCTTTGCCACTAAGAATCTTGATAAAAGATTTAGCTAAGAATTTCCTAGATTTCTCTGAAAGCCAAAGCAACGAATCCGATTCTGATAGCACAAGATTCACCTTGGAGAGAAGCTTCAACAAATTGACCAATTCCTCAACCTCAGAGTCATCTAAATTTCTTCTATATGACGGGGCCCAAATAATCTCCTCCCCTTGCATACTGAAGCAGCTTGCAACCAGAACATTGCCTCTACCGAGAGCCCTGCTAGATGAGGGAATACCTCACCCAATTTCTGCTCCCCCACCCATATGTCCTCCCAAAACCTTATCTTCAAACCTTTTTTTAAATGTTGAGGTATACAAATGTACCACCATTAGGTCAAAAGTGGAATGGACATGCTTAAGTAGTTGGCCACAAAATAGTAGGGTGCATGATGCTGTGATGTCAAGCCCAAGTATTGAATGTCTGGAAAGTTTGCTTGTCAATTCGGACATTCACATGATAGGCCCCCAGATACAAATTATTACTCCGGTAACCGCATCTTCATTGGTCTAGAACCATTGAGTGCTTGAAAAGCACATCCATTAGACACTTCCAACCAATCAGGGCCAGCCTACATCCTCCTATGGTTAGAGTTGCATCATATCACTCTCCTTTGTTTATTTATTTATTTGTTCTTTTCATGATTGTAGGACAATTGAAACAAATGGGGGCCGGCATTGGAACAGTCCTTGCATTTCCTAGACCAAAATAACCCATCTCAGATTCTCAGTGGCCCTATGTAGGAGGCCCATATCACATTCATTAACATATTGCATGATATTTGAATAATATGAACTCATTTTGGATATCATTGCATTGGTTGTTTGACAATGCATGTTTTGCGCAGCTATGCATATATATATATATATATATATATATATATATATATATATATATATATAATATGTTGAGTTCTAAAATCTCTTGAAGTATCATTGAAACATTCCACTATTTTCCTAATGTTTCCCCAATGTTTCTCTCAGATAGGGATACATTTCCTAGTATCCATGATATTATAGACAATATTGACACGTGTTTCCATATCCAAGGGGTGCGATACATACAAAGATGCAAAAAAACCTTGGACATAAGAAACGAAGTCAAATCCATGGATTAAGAAAATTATGAGCTAGTAATGAGGCATGATCTATGGATTAGATGTGACTGGGAAATCCAAAACATGCGCGCACGCACACATATACAGTTCATGAGCCTGATTTTCATGAGATCAGTGAAAAGATGGGAATGAAGATGCAAGATGCTGTCAAGGAGAGAGAAAAAAAAGGAACTGATATTTACTCTCATCCTGATTTACATGCATTGACCTAGTCTCCATTTCTTGAATTGAAATAATGCACTTTTCAGTTCCAAACACGGAAATGGGTACAGCAAATCAATCAGGGTGGGTGTGAATATGAATTACCATGTGAGGAATGCTAGCCTAACATGCACCCCTCCACATGAATAGTCAAATGTTCCAACATGGCAAGTCTGTAGAAGGCGAGGTCATGTAATAGGTGGGACCCACCAGGGCCAAAAATTAGGCTGTTCAACCATCAGGTAGGCAACATATGTTCTGAAGCAACAAAGGACCTAATAGACTGTCACTGTTTTTGATACATGTGTGGCCTACAGTCCATTTGAGAGTTCAACAGCTCAACTTTTTGGCTGAATGGTCTACATAGTGAGTCTCCCTGATACATGGCTTGGATGTCTCATACATGTGTCATGTGGCTGCTTGCAGAGGTGAGTGTGTGATTTAATGTGATTTTCTGACTTTCATAAATATACGGAGAATTAGATCAAGTCGACATTTTGATGTACTACCTTGAAATTTATTATCTTGCATGATTATTCCAAATGTTTCTGTAGTTTCTCGAATCATAATGCCGCTAACTCCAGTGAAGGCAGGCATTTTACATTCAACAACTGCCAATACAAGAATAGAAGCTGTTATCCACTACAGAATGATTAGGAAAGAATTCTTTTTTTCTTGTGCATTAAAAAAAACCTCCAAAAAGGAAATCTATATAAAATAATATACCATATGCAAATTGGATCACCTTGAAGAATTGCACCATGTAAATCTGCATTGAGAAGACATTGAGCTAATTGGCCTTTCCTGGAATATTAGATCCGGATGGAAGGATTCAAAGAGCAGCATACACAGAAAAATGTTATAGATGATGAAAATGGATAACAGATGCATGCTCCAAGTATCAATGATGTCAAGATGGCTGAATCAAGAAAGAAAACACACTGAAATGCCTTTCCACATTAATTCTCAGTGGAGGCATGAGAATCTTTACCCATTGTTTTTAAGAAGTTGGATCGTATAGTCTTTCCACATTTCGTGCATTGGCTTGAACAGATTGAAGCTGCACAAACCACCACAAAGATATGACTTAAATATTGTCCTCTTTAATAGTTTCAAGGCACCGATAGCTATTAAGGGAGAAAATTTGTATATCTACAACAAAATCTTCCAGCACAAGATATTAAAACTCATGCAGAGATACATACTATAAACTCTAAACATCATACATGGAAACAAACTTATGGGACAGCGATTTACAAAAGTGACAAAAGTGTATCATGAGCTCACTATCCAGCACAGACGTGGCATAGATATATCTCAGTTGAGAGCATCAAACAGGGGCCTTACTGATAGCAAATGCTCAAACTGGACTGAGTAGATGATCCTGAACGTGCAATTGGAGAACACAATGGATGGATAAAAAGAAGATCGTGAGTAGTCAGAATACAAGGGTCAAAATCAGACGGTAAAGGTATCAATTTACTTTTGGGTTATGAATAATCCAAAATGTGGCACAAAATTTGAATCGAGGTTTTAAAAACAGTTACAAGAACTGTAATGCCTTACGGGGCCGATAAATGTTTTCTTTTTTTCAAACAAAAAGAAAGGGCGTAACAGCCGTTACGGTCCATATTGTAACAGTAATGGCGGTGGCTATTATGGCTACCGTTCCATTATTGAATACCCCGATTTGAATGGTCCAGATTGATTTGCATGTGTGCAACATGCATGGTGCATGACTTGCCACAATTGAGTAGATGGGGTGAGCAGCATGTGCAAAGTTTAGCCTGTTCTTCTAAATTGTGGTGAACAAGCACCACAGAATGGCCTTTTTGTCCGCTTGCAGTTCTTTTGTACCTTTTTTTCCCTTCGTTTATAAAATGGGAAAACTACAATTGTACATCTTCATTAATTTGATTTTTATTATTATGCATCTATATATGTTTGAGTAAATCAACTAAACTTGGTTTTTAAAATGACTTTCATACACCTGCTTGATGAAGCCATTTAAAAAAAAAAAAGAAAATGTGCACTTGCTTTTATTTTTTTAGTGAACAATAAATTTACCAGGAAAGAAAGATGGAGAAAAAAGAATGAGCGATGATGAGGGATCATCGCCCCAATACAAATGGCTAAGCTATTGTAGCATAAAGAAGTACGAAACTACAAATAATTAAAATCAAAGGAGTTGAAGGATTTATCCCATGCAACCATACTCAATTTTGCTCTCCTAAACACCTCTTTGGGGCTGCTTGAGCGATTGCAAAAATTTTCTGTTATTTCGCTCTACCCATAAGACCATAAACCCGGCAAATGCAAAACATGCCACCATGGTATGCAAAACGGTTAATAGTGGTAGCTGTTGCACATTAAGGGGCTGAAACGGCCATTATAGCAAAAATGATGCATAACAATTCCATTTGAAAACAAAAAAGGCCGTAACGACCATTATCACCTGTATCGTAATGGTAATGGTGGTGGAAGTTCGTTACCATTATGGAATACCTTGGATAACACAAACCCTCTTGGCTTTACAACATCCTCATGCAAGACCAAAAAGTAGGGGTGGCAATGGGCTGGGCTGCCCAGCTCAGCTCAGGTGATGCGGCCCTAAAGGGCTAAGGCTTGGGCCACTAAACTTGGCCTGAGGGCTGGGCTTGGGCTTGAAATCTAGAACCGGTGTTTGGGCCAGGCTAGGCCAGGGCCAATGATGAATAGCCCAGACCCTCAGCTTGGCATGTTGCCCTGCCGTATACTCTATGGTACGGTATTAGTAATGTAGGCTTTAGAGTTGTACACTAGTGTATATATAATTATATATAAAGAACTTTGGTACTGAGGTAGAGTATGGTGGATGATTACGCAAGCACTTATAAATTGTCTAAATTGTGGACCTCAATTTTGATTAGTGGATAGTACGTGATGCATTCATTTAAGTCCATGCACATGGTGCATAATTGGGTAGGGCATACGCTTGGTTGATGAATGATCTTATTTGACATAGGTGTGGCAGAGGAAAACTTCGATACTTTAGACGAGCATGATGATTCATGAATGCACACACGCCAATTGTAAACCAAATCCAGTCGTACAAGTAGCATATATGTAAAAATTATCTCTAACTTGTAGGGCTGGCCTTGGCCTGACCCTGATCCGGCTGGCCCTATCCTAGCCTTGGCTTATCCCTCTAGGGCAAGGGCAATGGAAAGGGCTAGGGCTACAACCTCTTTAGCTCGTTAAGGCTTGGACTGGGCCGGGCCAAGGCTTAGGGCTCTAGGGTCGGGCCAGGACCAACTTCGGCCAAGTCCTAGCTTCGCCCATTTCACCCCTACTAGAAAAGAACCAATTAATAAAGTCATAACCCAACAAGAATGGAGTAGCTTGACAAACCTCACCCAAATGTCTTGCACAAAGTCTAGGTGCACAAATGAATGATCCACCAATTCAACATCCCAAAATTTACACAATACACAGTAAAATCCATCTTTCTGTTCCCTAGATTACTGATGCCAAGGGCTTTGTTCCTCCCAACAAGCCAACCGAAATATGACAACCCTTGGGGGAGCATTATATGTTCAAATGCACTCCTCCACGGTGTATCCTATCAGCCTATCATAGTTTCCATGGTACAAAAGCACAAAATATGCCCTATAGCCGTTAAACTTATGGCCTGCAAGTGTCAATAAAAAATGGGAACAATCTACATTCAAAGGGGAAGATTTTACTAATTGATAGCTATGATTTTCCAATTGATGTGCTTCACCAACAGTGGGCCATCCTTTGTAGGCCCACCAGATGGAGAATCTAGATTTCATTAGTCATGCAACTAAGCGTAAAATCTAAAAAGTCTACAAAAGATGGAAGTGCAATATGTTGAGAATAGAAAATGAATAGAATGTTATTTTTACCATAAGAAATAGATCCCTTGACAAGGCATAGAAAAGAAATCATTTTGAAAAGTAACGGGTTACTGAGACCAATATAAATGTATACAAGTAACTAGCAAATAATTATAGATGCATTATGTGTGTGTGTGTGGGTGTGGATAACAGACTGTGATGATAAACAGTGCAAGCCTAGAGGAAAACAGATTGTAACATTGTAATGCCTAGAAGACCAAATAACTTACTTATGGAATTCGTGAGGCAAATCTAATGAGCCACATTTTCGATGTTGTTGCATGGACATGTGTCTTTTAGAGCGTTTTGAGCGACTATTTATAGATCTCAAACAAGCACCCATTGATGCACCACGCCCTTGCACAAAACTATCGAGAAGAAGCCAATTGTCAATTTTCATGCCTCTTGATCCCTGCATATACTTCTGAGCAGAGTCACCTTTTTGGAGAAGCTCGTGGACCATTTTGTCACCTATGCTCCCTCTTCTCCTTGAAAGCTGCACAATTGCATTTGCATCCCGAAGGGGAAAAGAGAGAGAGAGAGAGAGAGAGAGAGAGAGAGAGAGAGAGAGAGAGAGAGAGAGGAAAAAAGCTAAGGATGCATTAGCACAAACAAACACAGTGGCAGGTGGAATTAAGGCCGTTTGGAATTTGGATGCTCAATTGAATTGAATTGCAACATTAAACTCTATAAAGAGAAAATGCCCAAAGTGAAACTGGCTCCATCACAGTCATAATGCGGGACTAGTCCCAAAAGCCAATGTTTTAAAAACCAGAATGAGCAGCCCAGTTTGACCAGGTTGGGCCAGGACTGGCAGTAAACATGGTCCATAATACCCACCGAGCTGTTTCTATGGCCTTTTGTTAATGAACCCATCAAATCGACCGGTTCTGATAAATACTTCTCATTCCATCTGGATTCCTGGAATCTGGCAGTTCACAATCATCATTATGCAAACTTTTGATCTCCATGTGACACAATACTTAGTCAAACCTCAAAATAAACAAGGTAGTAGTCATTAAAGCCTTACTGCTGCTTTTATAATAATTGTCACGCTTACTTTAGTTATATCAAATTTTACTTACACTTTAAAAGATAAAAAATGCATATGGCAGTGTGACACAGAGAAAAAGATTTTCGGTGGTCTTCATTCATAAAAAGTAGACCGTTGATTGGATAGAATGGCTGGAAGAGTGGGATTTTTTAATTTTATTTTAAGTTTTTGGTCATAGCCCATTCTAAGTGGGGCTACCAAGCCTACCATACAGACAATCCTTAAAAGGATGATGGCTTACATAATTATGAACTTCCAATTGGCATCTTTTATTACTATTATTCATCCCATATTTGGCTGGCTTATTGGACGGTGCGGATAGAATGCAATGTGCGCCAATCAACAGTACATACCATGTACAAAACGGTAGCAAATTGCACACATCATGCATTGACTCCTCAACCATATGTTAATTAAATTAAGATGGACTCCAGGAAATTGCTGAACTGGTCTGGCTGACCCACTTAATGCTAATCTGACTGAACCAGTTTGGCTTGAAGGTAGGGCATCCAGTTTGGTTTTTAAAACATCACGCCAAAACCCAAATAGCAATTCAGTTGTTTCAAGGCAAACTTGAAATGCAAGGAAATGCAATTAGGAGTTTGTCATCACCATGATTTAAAATTATTTGATCACCTCAGTCATTTTCTTCATATTTGATCAAATAATGGCAATTCAGTTCAACTAAGTGTCCAAACACACCTTTTGATAACAAACAAGTACCTCTGTGCCAGTCATTAGCAGATTATCATGTACAGGTTGAGACAGCAGAAAATATGCAGGACTGGATGCTTCCACGTCTGTGTAAGATTAAGATATCACAAATCACCAAATTGTCTTCTCATGTACACAACACAAGCACATCCAAGTAAAGTTACCTGCGACTCCAGAAGCTTTCTGTGATGATATGCGATCTTGGGATGCAAAATGTCCTGAAAATTGGCAAGAAGATTGAATTAACAAGGCTCCTTTTTCAGGATAATAACATAAAAATAAAAATAAAAATAGACTAAATGCAACAGAAAGCATGCTCATCTAAATCTACATCATGGTCTAGAGCCACATACGACCTTGTCAAATCACCAATATCAATAGGTTTCACTGTACAAACAAGGGTTTGTGTGAATAAGAAGTGTGTGTGTGTGTGTGTGTGTGTGTGTGTGTGTGTGTGTGTGTGTTGAAAAAGAGACCTTTGTTGGAGGAGGGCATTGGAGAGGAGATGTTAGGTTTGGGAGAAGAAATTGAAGATGAGTGCTTGTTTGGAGCTTCTTCTTCTTCTCCATGAGTTCGCTTCTTGTTCTTTTGTTGCTGTTGGTGGAGGTCCGCTTTTGCAGCAGCAAATCTTCGTTCCAAGGCCTCAAAAGCACGTTTCTTCGGGTCTGACACAGTGGGTTTTTTACTGGTGGCCATGTCTGAAACAGAGAATCAGATGTTGGATTCAAGGATCGAGTCTCACTTCAAACCACCAAAATCAAATACCCAATTCTCATTTGAATGGACTGGTATCGAGTATCTTCTGAGAGAGAGGCGGTGCCTTTTCGCAGCTCCGCACGGCCGCGCGAATTGGGAACTACCCCCTCTGTAGCCCCGAACGGGCAGTGCTGTGGGCGGGCCCACCGTGATGTATCTGTTTATCTAAGCCGTCCATCCCTTTTTTCAGATTATTTTAAGGCAAAACGCGAAAATGAGTTAGATCCAACGCTCAAGTGAACCACACCAACTAATAAGCTTGGTTGCATTAAATGCACAAACCAAGTTGCATTAAATCAAAGACTCATCTTTGGTGTGATCCATTTGAGCTTTGGATCTGCCTCATTTTTGTGCTAATGACTTAAAAATGATACGAGAAAAGAGATAGACGGCTTGGATAAACAGATACATCACGGTGGTACCGCCCACAGAACTGCCCATTCGGGGCCAGTGACCGGCGGGGGTAGGACGCAATCCGCCTCCCCCACCAATACCAACCTAGGGAGGGACCGGTCCTGTTAGGGGATCCGTGGGGCCCAGTGTGATTTATATGTTTTTATCCACACCGTACATCGATTTTGAAAGATCATTTTATGGCATGAAGCAAAAAATATGGCAGAATTAAGGTTCAAGTGGACCACACCACGAAGCAGTGGGGATTGAATTCCCACCGTTGAAAACTTTCTAAGGCCCAGCGTGATGTTTATTTACCATCCAACCTGTTCATGAGGTCACATAGACCTGTACGAAGGGAATCATAAATATCAGCTTGATCCAGAACTTTTGTGTCCCCAATAAGCTTTCAACCATCAGCTTTCAATCCCAACTACTTCCTGAGGTGTGGTCCACTTTGGCCTTCAATCTGCCTCCTCGAGTTCACATCCTACAATGATTTTTCTTTTCAAAATTGATGTACGGCGTGGATACAACATATACATTAGGGTAGGCCATATAGAGTCTCTCTTAGGACCAGGGGTGTACATTGAGTCGAACCCAGTCGGGCTGGCCTCAGCTCGACTTGGCTCAGCCACTTGCTGACATCAGCTTAAACTCAGCTCGGAGTCTGATTGGTTAGCTAGGCTCAGTTCAGTCAGCTGCTTAGGCTAGTTCGAGCCAAGATTGAGTTGAGTTTGCCCTTGCAACATTTTCACGGACATTTGGACTACACTTTCAAAATCTTATTGTATTTGGGACAGCAACAATGGTTTTACAGGTATTTTATCAAACACCTTCTCAGCAACATAATAATCAAGAAAAAAAGAGTGATGGTTTCATATACATTCCTTCCTTGCCACCCACCACACTTCGTTGAGTCATTTCATCAAACACTTGGTGAGCAACATCAACATCGAAGTAACCAAGTCACCAAAGTGGTTTGATCCAAGTTGGATTCGAGCTGGGTTCGATCCGAGTCGAGTCGAGCCGGGGCAATTTCAAACTCGGCTTGAACTCATTTTCGAACTAAAAAAATCAACTTGACTCGGCTCAAACTCTGTTTCGAACCAAGTCGAGTAAGCTAACCGGGCTAGCTCGGTTCGTGTACACCTCTACTTAGGGCCATCTTTCTAGGTCTCAGTGGGGTAATACCCAATAGAAGCGGATTGCGTAGTAATTCAGGAAACGGATTGGCTACTCACATTGCCACCAGCCAATGGCTGATGGTCGGTGCTCTATGGACCCCACCATGATGTACGTGTTTCATCCATTCTGTCCATCTATTTTTCCAGATAATTTTATGGTAGAAGACCAAAAATGAGGTATATCCCAATCTCAAATGGACCACATTACAGGAAACAATGTTGAATGAGCGTGGACCATTAAAAACCTTTTGGGGACAATAAAAGTTTTGGATCAAGCTGATTTTTGGTTTTTCCCTTCATCTAGTCCTGTATGACCTAATTAACAGATTAGATGTCAAATAAACAGTACAGTGGGCCTTAGGAGGATTTTAATTGTGGATATCCAATCGCCATTGTTTTCCTGTGGTGTGGTCCACCTAAGATGTATATCCCTCTAATTTTTTGCATAAAACTATAAAATAATCTGTAAAAATGGAGGAACGGAATGGATGAAACACATACATCAGGGCCCATAGAGCACCGACTATCAGCCACGGGGCTGGTGGCAGGGGGAGTAGCCAATCCGTTTCCAGTAATTCACGGACGCGGATTTCCTACGGAAGCCTTTCGCATAAAGTTCTTGCGTAAGGATGATGGGTGGGGCAAGGATATATTTCTGAGATATCCACCCCATTCATCTGTTCTGAGAGCTTATTTTAGGACATGTGACCAAAAATGATGTGTATCTAAAACTTATATGGGTCACACGAGAGGAAACAGTGGGAATTCAGTGTGAATAGTTGAAACATTTTTGGGGCCATAAAATTTTTGTGTCAAGAATTTTTTTTGGTATTTTGACTTAATCATGGTATTAATGACCTTATAAACGGTTTGGATGGAATATAAACAACAAGGTGGAGCCCAAGAAGGTTTCAACAGTAGGAATTTCTTTCCCCAATTTTCCCTCTCGTGTGACCCACTTGAGTTTTGGATACACATCATTTTTAGTCAAATTTACTAAAATGAGCACTCAAAATGGATGGACAGGGTGGATTTATCATAAACATCTCTGTGTGCCTCACCCAGCATCCTTGCGCAGGAACTTGGTGCAAAAGGCTTTAGCAGGAAATCGGCGTCCGTAACTCATCGGGAAAGTCGGTTTGCGCATTGAGTTACTCGGCACGCTCTTATCTCACCGAGTAAACTCAGTTGGGCCCACCATGAATGCATTTGATTTATCCGCGCCTCCCATCAGTTTTTCCAAATCATTTTAGTAACCCAAAATTGAAGCATGTCCAAATCTCAAGTGAACTATATCACGAGAAACAGTGGGAATAATGATTTTCACCTTTGAAACCTTCCTATATATGGCCTAAGGTGATCCAATCTGTTCATAAGATAAAAAAAGACATGGATGATATCAGCTTGATCCAAAACTTCTTTGGCCTTTAAGATTTTTTCAATGGTAGATGTTCAATTCATACTATTTCCTATGATGTGGTCTACTTTAAGTTTTTATATGTTTCAATTTTGAGATCATGCAATAAAGTTATTTGTTAAAATAGATGAACAGAGTGGATAAAATGCATCAATCACGATAGGCCCCATAGGTGTTACTCAGTACATAAAACCGCTTCCCTCATTGCACTTACTGTACTGAGTAGACACTGCGAGGTCTACATTTTTCCGATAATTTCGAGGGTTGAGGGAAAAAAAAAAAGGTGATTTCCAACTGTACGACCTATACATGGCCCACCAATCTCTTTAAGCCCACTTGCCTTTTACCTTCCAAGAAGAAGCCCAGCTGTACGGCCCCATTTCTCAGGTCGAAAATGCCCCCGCTTTCCTTCGGAGGCGGATCGCCTGGTGCTCGAAGACGAGCGCGGGCGCTCCTCGAACTCCGAGTTGTACGAATGGTTCAAAAGAGATTAAAGTTACATGTGCTCTACAGTTATGTATTTATTATACCACAACGTTCATTCATATTTCGAGAACATTTCGGAGCATTATCAAAAAAAAGAAAAAAACCATATACAAAGATCAACTGGACCACACCACAAAGAGCAGCAGGAAATTTGATTTTCATCGTTAAAAATTTTGTAGGGCCCACCATAACATTTATTTTCTATCCAATCTATTCATAAGGTCACAAAGACCTGGATGAAGAGGAAAAACCAATTTCATAATGATCCAAAACTTCTGGGACCCCTAAAAGGGTTTCAATGGTAGACATTCAATCCTCCGCTGCCTTTTACAATGTGGTCCACTTGATAGCTAGATCTGTCTTATTTTTTGTCTCAAGCCTTAATATGAGTTTGTCAAATAGATGGACAGTTTGGATATAACACATACCTCGTAATAGGACTCACAAAAAGCAGTGGGGATTACAACAGCAAAAAAAAAAGAGCTAGGAATCTATAGCTACGGGATTTTCTATGGCTACGGATTATAACCGTAGCCATAGAAACAGCCCCTGCTTTTTCAACATTTCCTTTGATATGTATCGAAAGTCTTTCGATATAATAAAAAAAAGTCCAGAACTGTCCAGCAAGTTTACCTCAAAAATCCTGCAATTTTTGATACATATCGAAGAGTATTCAATATGTATCGAAGGTATTTTTCCCTATAGCTACGGATTATAACCGTAGCCACAACTATAGTCCGTTGCAGTCTGTGCATTTTTTTTTTACATGGAGAATTTTATTCTACTTACATTTTTCTTTAATATATATTTATATAAATATGTATATATAAGCATATAAATTTTTTTTTTTTCATTTCGTTCTTTATTCATTTAACAAGAATATCTTATAAACCAAAATTAGTAACTTGACGTACCATATATGATTTTGGGGTAGGAGAAGCTACTTTAGATAACCAACCTAGTTATTTTTAAAGATTCCATCAGGTTGATGGTCGAAAATCCATTTCATTCACTTCGCGATCAATTTCAATCAGTTCGCGGTCAATTTCATTCATTTCATTTACTTCGTGATCGTTTCCATGTATTTCACGATCAATCCCGACGATTCCCCTTCACTTCACGGTCAATTCCATGCATTTCACGGTCAATTCCCTTCACTTCACAGTCAATTCCGTGCATTTCACGGTCAATTCCCTTCATTTCACGGTCAATTCCATGCATTTCATGGTCTATTACAGCGATTTCCCTTAACTTCACAGTCAATTCCATGCATTTCACGGTCAATTCCCTTTACTTCACGGTCAATTCAATGGATTTCACGGTCAATTCCCTTCATTTCACGGTCAATTCCAAGCATTTCACGGTCAATTCTGGCGATTCCCTTTCACTTCACGGTCAATTCCATGCATTTCACGGTCAATTCCCTTTACTTCACGGTCAATTCCATGCATTTCACGGTCAATTCCGGCGATTCCCCTTCACTTCACGGTCAATTCCATGCATTTCACGGTCAATTCCCTTTACTTCACGATCAATTCAATGCATTTCACGGTCAATTCCCTTCATTTCACGGTCAATTCCATGCATTTCACGAACAATTCCGACGATTCCCCTTCACTTCACGGTCAATTCCATGCAATTCACGGTCAATTCCCTTTACTTCATGGTCAATTCAATGCATTTCACGGTCAACTCCATAGGAAATAGTCTGCCGTTGAAAAATTCTTGGCCGCATGAGTTTTGGAAAAAGCTTATATTTTTGTTTTCGCTTCATCCATGTTTGTATGATATTATGAACAGGTTAGGATGACAAATAAACATCACTGTGGGGCCAGCAAGGTTTCAACTGTGGAAATCATTATCCCCACTGTTTCTTGTTTTATGATCCACTTGATCTTTGGATATGCTTCAATTAGGGCTTGAGCAAAAAAAAAATAAAGCATATATAGTGCTCAAATGGACCACACCATATGAGACAGTTGAATTGAACTTATACTATTGAAAAATTCTTGGAGGCCAAAGAAGTTTTGGATCAAGCTTATATTTTTGTTTTCTGTTCATCCATGTCTATATGAAATTATGAACATGTTGGATGAAAAATAAACATCACTGTGGGGCCTAGCAAGGTTTCAACGGTAGAAATCATTATCCCCACAGTTTCTTGTGTTACGATCCACTCGATCTTTGGATATGCTTTGATTTTGGGCTCAACCCCTTAAATTAGATGGAAAAATGGATGGACGGCATGGATAGACCAATTTATGCCCGCTCCGCACAGGCAACGACTCTAAGTGCCACCACGATGTATGATTTTTATACACCATGCATTCATTTTGCCTTAGTGAGAGAATTTAACCAAAGTAACCTCTTGTTATAGCCAAACGCTCCAAAAATTAGGATATTTAAAGATGTTACTTGATATATATATATTTTTTTAAATTTAAGACAAAATTGCTCTTGATTAAGAGCCTAGTGCCTCTACCGACCTTTTTCTTCCTTTGTCGTTTTTACCGGACTTTTTTTTTCTTTCTTTTCAATCATGTCTTCTGGGAGCCACATGACTACTCCTGACCGCATTTTCCGACATATGGTCACCATCATTGACTTCTACGATGTATGGGCACCACCAACAACTTATACGGCTTTAAAAATGAGTGTTGTTTTTTTTTTAAAACCACCACATTTTTTAGAGATGAATGCCGCTCATAGGTGAAAGATATCTAGAATGAATTTTTTATTTTATTTTTATTGTAAAATATCATTTTCTTAGAGATATAAGCTATTTTGTTTTTATATTATGGATAGAGAGGGATGGTCGTAGTTGTTATCATGCAAATAACTGATTGTTGGAAGGGATTTGAAATGGAAATGGATAATTGTGGTTATAAAGTAGAAGACAATAAATGATGTAAAATTTAGATTTTATAATGTATTGCTGTAGAAGATAATAAAAATATCTTGTAATGTGTTAAAAGTCTGGCTTGTGGTTGTCATGTATTAAGGGTTGAGATTGTTATGTGTTAATGGTATGGGTCATGCTTGTCATGACTCAAGGGTCGAAATTGTCATGTGTTAAGGGTTGTGAGGCCCATTGTGGGATGTGTTGAATCTACTTCGTCCATTGGATTCAGAATTTAATTTAACATCATGTGCCAAAGAATGAATTACATCAAAAAATTATATGGCCCCCAAGAAGTTTTTAATGGTAGGTTTTCAATCTCACTGCTTTATGTAGTGTGGTCTACTTAAGCCTTTGATATGTCTTATTTTTAGGCTCATGCCCTAAAATGATCTTTCAAAATGGATGGACGATGTGGATAAAATATATACATCATAGTGGGCTCCACATGACGATTTGTCTCTAGCTAGGTCATGTCACGTCCCATCACCTTACACAGGTTTCGAGTAAAAGCCTTTTTATAAGTTGCTGCCATTGGAAGTTATGTTGGGCCCATCATGATGTTTGTGGGAAATCCACTCCATCCATTCGTTTTGGAAGATCATGTTAAGATATGAGATCAAATTTTAGACGGATATGAAACTCAAGTGGACTACACGACTGGAAACTGTGGAAATGGGTTGCCTACCATTCAAATCTTTCTAGGCTCCATGATGATGTTTATATGCAATCCAAATCGTTCATAGAGTAGCCCAAATGCTCATAAGGTCATTTCCCCTATATGATCGTAAGATGAGTATGAGGCCACTTAACCATATGAGATTAGTGGCATTGGTGGGCACCCAACTACATGATCATGTGTGGTACTTGTATGACCACTTATTTATACAAGGATTATGACAAATGCGAGGTGAAATTAAGCATGTGTCGTGGTGTTGGTGGCTATGTGTAACACCCCATACTTTTCAGTCATAGGGTATGTGAGAACACATAACTTATACTATACAAGGATCTCTGATTCACGAGTAATTCTATAATTTCTAGTTGATCGTAGATTCTAGAATATATTTAGCTAGTGTCAACTCCAGTCAAATTATCCAAATTCAAAACATACCCTACCAATGCACGACTAAGAAAATAAAGCGATCATAATTCATAAACCATCGCTGAAAGTAAAAAATAGGAGGAAGTCACGGTTAGCCAAGTGTGTCCCCTGGCGCAGGGCGTTCACATCCACCAAACGGAATTCAGTGCCATCTAATCTCACATTCTAAACAGGCCTTAATAGGTTCAATTTCAAAGTAACCTCATTGCAATTTGAATTAGAGATCCCAACATAAATAATATTGAAACATGTTAGATTTTGATGTAGAGCGGGTCGCGGACAGTTTCATGGCCAAGATGGATCAAAAAAGGCCCGGTCGACGACAGAAGTGATCCGGACCGTCGGACCGTAGATCAAGCGTATCTCGCAATCCAGAATGAGTTACTTAACGTAAAATATATGATTTTGAGGTATAACGAGCTACTTTAGCCAACCAACCCGGCTATGCCGAGTTGCGCAGCTTGAAATACGAAAAATTCCTGGATTGACGGTCGTTTTCCTGTTTTAATTTCATTTTTACTATAAATAGTAAGTTTTAGTTTGAATATAACTCTTCATCCGTCGGGCTTTAGGAGTTGCGCTCAATGTGAAAAGAGCTTAGAATAATTAGGAGAACGGTTTGGTGAAGTCAAATAGGACACTTACTATTTTTGGCTGAAAACCTTGCGCACTATTAGACATCACGACCGTTTATAAATAGTAAGTTTACTATTTATAGTAAGTCGCGGATTCTAGGAGTTTGAGTTGTAGTTTGATTCTGATTTCTTTCCCATTGCTTAGTACTCCTATTTAAAGGGTTGTGAACTCGTTTTTATTCATTAATTCATTAATTTCGAATTTTTTAAAATTTATTTCTATTTTTTGCTTTTTTTTCCTCGTGGATTCGAGAAGTCTCTATGAAGAGTCCAGAGAAGCTCCGTGGATTGGGAGTAGTTATCCTCATCACGTTCATCCCCGCGTCAGATTTTGTGCACCCAAACGAACTAAAATATCTTGGGATAGATTCATTTGAAACTTCACCATTATCATATTCACAATGAGTACTCAAGTACGGCGATCCATGTTGTCGAGATTGTGGGGCACATCGTTGATGGAGCATGTGTCTAAAATCACATTCTTCAAGCAATACTAGCCTTCCAATTGATCATGGCTATCAATGGACGGTTAAAAGTAAAAAGTGAGTGGTCCAAAATTCCAAAGGGAAAAATCAGATGATTACTAAAATCCAATCAGTCCATTTTTGGGTTATGCTCCATGAGATACTTGAATGGCCTAGATCGCCGTCTAAAGTTGCACGGAGTACAGATGAAGAGCTCAAGGGAAACTATTCCAGAGTACAGATGAAGTGGTCCACCATTTCTAAAACGAATGAAACCTTTCCTGACAGATATTGCCAGCGATTATATTGTCTTGGATTATTCCATCTGACACCTCTGGTATTTCCCGGAAACGGATAGGCTACTCTCCCTGCCACCAGCCAATGGCTGATGGTCGGTGCTCTGTGGGCCCCAACATAATGTCTGTGTTTCATCCATGCCGTCCATCTATTTTTATAGATCATTTTATGTTAAGAGACAAAAAATGAGTTATATCCCAATCTCAAGTGGCCCACGTGACAGGAAACAGTGTTGAATGAAAGTCAACCATTAAAAACTTTTTGGTTGCCATAAAAGTTTTGGATCAAGCTTATCTTTGCTTTTTCCCTTCATCTGGATCTGTATTACCAAATCAACAGATTGGATGTCAAATAAACAGTACAGTGGGCCTTAGGAGGATTTTAATGGTGGATATCCAATCACTATTGTTTTCCTGTGGTGTGGTCCACCTGAGATTTATATCCCTCTCATTTTTGGGGTCATACATAAAATGATCTTTAAAAATGGATGAAACAAATACATCATGATGGGGCCCACAGAGCAACGACCAGCAGCCACGGGGCTGGTGGCGGGGGAGTAGCCAATCCGTTTCCGTATTTTCCACACAAGATATTGGCACGTGTGTAGAGATGCTTGTGTCTAATCACACCATCTGAAATAAAACTCCACTGGGCAACCTTCACCACGACGTTTGCTTGAATGCATGCCAATTAATTGTAACAAGATACATCAGGACACCAGCAGTTGGATTTGGGATTTTTAAAGGACTTTAACTGTTTATTTGATAGCACTTCACTTGTATAAGAGATTCAGTAAAAAACAAAGAAGAAAAACTCTTATACTGAATATTTAAACCTTTTAATTATGCATGGGTTATGGTGACATTTGTATAAATGGTTTGGATCATTGGAAGATCATTATGTTTAAAAGATATAGACCCAATGTATCACTCTGGAGTTTTATTTATTTATTTATTATTATTTTTAATTTTCATGGGAAGCATGAAAAATTTGAAGTAATAATATATCATGAATGAAAAAAAAAAAATTGTATTCATGCCAGCTTGAAACATGAAACTTATATTAAAAAGACAAAATAGTAATAGAATTTTTAATTTTATTAATGGGTCTCAGCTAAGCCACATGATGAGAAAACACTAATTAAAAAAAGAAGAAATAAATATCTTACAATTATCTAGTCCAAGCACCTCATTTTTTCGGGAGAATAATTCAATAGCTTTACTCATGCCTCCACCTTAAAAAGAAGATCAACATGTCAATGGATTAGGTGAGACTTGACATTGCGGCCCTCCTTGTTGTATATATCATGTATTTATGCAGTCCATTCATTTTTTTACCAGATCATTTTAGGATATTATTTTAAAAAAGGAAGCATATCCAATTATTAGGTAGACCATAACATATGAATAAGTGGTGATAGAGCAAGCTTATATTTGTATTTTCGGTTCATCTAGGCTTATGTGACCTTATCATTAAATTGGATGGAAAATAAATATAGCAGAAACATTAAGGTATGTCCTAAGAAGTTTTTAATGATAGTACATTTAGGGGTATACATCGAGTCGAATGGAGTCAAGCTAGCCTTAGCTCAACTCAGCTCGAAGTCAACTTCAAACTGAGTCAAATCGAGCTTCTTTGAGTCGAGTTGAGCAAGCTAACCAAGCTAACTCGGTTCTTGTACACCTCTTTAGTACATTCAATCACCACTACTTCCTATGGTCTGGTCTACCACATAAATAGATACATTTCTTTCTTAATTAGTATAATGTCATAAAATGATATGGGAAAAAAAGAAGAAAAAAAGATGGCCATAATAGATACAAGATACATGCATCAAGGTGGGTCCCACGGTAAGAGTCGCATCATCTTGGGTGAGGTTGGGGTCTCACCTAATTGGCCCCCTTTATAATGGCCAGTCAACAGTTCTATAGTGCATACACCAGACATTCAGTGTATTTTGAGCAGACTAGTAGTCATTTGTGGGCTCCACCAGCTGAGCTGAAGACAGAGGCTGAATGGTCCTCCTAAACTAAAGGGTCCAACATTACCTTGAGCATCCCAAAAAAAAATAAAAAGTAAATAAATGAAATGAAGGGTCCTTGCTCTTGCTCCCGTGGTAGGCTCTAAGGAGTTTCAACACCAGGTTAAGAGCTTGAGTACCCATTGGTGGTGGTGAAAGCCCACTACGACGTGAGTGTGTGTCGGTGTGTGTGCGTGTGTTAAAAAAACAATAAAACATGAAAGGTACTCCTGACGGATGGAGATGAGTACGTTGTACTGGTGTACTGGCGTATCAGTCCATGGAACTGGGCCTCAGGGATTGGAGATCCGGACCACTCAATGGTCCCCACCGAGGTAGCTTCATTTTCGACCGCTGCTGTATGTCTCTGAACTTGTTCCATTGTGGACCATAGTTTAAAAACTGTACAAAAAGACTTGTCCTGACTTGCTCAGTCAAATCAACTCAATCTTATTGGGCTTGAAGAACACTCAAATGGGTGATCCCGTCCCGACTCAGAAAACAAACTCGAATCAGGTTCAACTGAATTTGGTACAAGTAACAGGGAGAACTACATTGCTCACATGAGGTTTGGATGAAATTTACATTTTCACTTACAGTAAAATTTAAAAATTATTGAAAAGGCTTGGATGCATGTTGAAAGAAATTATTGCCCATCGTAGGGTCACTTGTACCAATATGTGTGTAATGACACGTGATTTTAGATGCGTACATGGGCCTGTGTAGCATTAATTATTTAACCATATATATATATATTAGATTGATCGACTTTAACCGTTCATCTCTAGTCTAGTTTGAATCTAACATATAGCGAGTACTTTTTATTATAGGTAGAAATCTAATTGACTTAATGCACGAGACACATGGTAAAAAGATCACCAGGGAAGACTCTTTGAACTACCGAAATGCTTATAGCGAGAGAAGATGAGCTAAGCAAGAAAACTAAATGACTGAGCTGAATTAGTTAACCCGATTCTCAGATGAGGCTTATCAACTGACCGCGACCCCAGATGCCGATCTCGACCTTGTATTATGATGTCAACCTTGACTTCGGATGTCGACCTTGAGCTTGGAAAAGAAACATCCGGAAAGAATTTCGTGCCATATATGAGAAGAATTGTATAATGATGTCTTAACAAAAAATCACGTCAATCGAAGCATAATCGAAGGAATATTTGGGAACATATTCCAATTCTAATACAGGCCCTTCCAGCATATCTTACGGATCTACTTAGATATGCAAGTCTGATATATCTGTATTGCGGAATTGACGGATCGTCTATGCATTAACAATGGAGATTCAAAACCATAAACCGAAAGCGTACTTGATTGAGAAGACATTCTGCCAATAGGAATCTTGATCTTCCGCACCGTACACCTTTGGGAGAACCTTCAATGGGACTAGGGTTTTCTCGCTTGTGTTGGTGAGGGGACCAAGACGTCTATATATAAGAAAGAGGGCTAGAAGCTTATCCATCACACTTCTCCCTCTAGGGTCTCCACATCCTAGGTTTCCATATCTGACTTAATAACCAAGTATAGGGGCCGCGGTTCAAGTGTCCTGCCCCAAACTTATTTATAATGATCACAACTGTAGTGGGGCTCACTGAATTGCTCAATCTGAATAATTCAATGGTCAGATTTAATGATCATGTGTAGCCTACCTGATAGGATTCTTACATTCTCCCACTTGGGCTACACTGATCTTTGAAAGAAAACAAAATATTTTATGTTAATTGTAAAAACAAATTTGAATTTGAAAGTTCCTAATGGGCGCCCTACTGAATTTCAAAACAATACCGTTAGATAATCATGAGCAATGCTTGTCAGATCCGGTCCATCAAGACTACAGATATTGAATCGTGGTAGTCAACATAACATTTATACATTTCGAAGTGCGACGAATTACGGTCACGCATACCAATAGCTGCAACGACATGGATCAAAGATATGAGGTGTGGTATGAAGATTGCACATCTAATGTGATTGCACGTGCCTATCTTCAAGTGGTCCATCTCAACGTGTCACCAAGACACAAACTAAATTCTTGCTTACTCAAAACTGAAAGTGCACACTGAAGGAGAAGCAAGATATAAACTGAATAACAGAATCATCAATGCATATAAAAGATATCTCTGAAATGTCTGAACATAATAGGATCAAAAACTGAAAAACTCCCACTACTGAAATACATCCTTGGGATCTACAACTCCCATATACGTCACATGTTCCTTAAAGAGCATAATAGGAAGACCTTTAGTAAGAGGATCCGCTATCATCTACCTCATGCTGATGAGTTCTACAGACACCTGATGATTTTGAACTCTCCCTTTCACAGCAAGATACTTAATGTCAATATGCTTTGACCTCGACGAATGCTTGTTGTTGTTGGAGAAGTTAATTACAGCTGAACTGTCACAATAGATTTTCAATGGTTTCAGGATCATCTGCACAATCCGTAAACCAGAGAAAAAACTTTAAAGCCAGATCGCTTGACTCGTGGCTTCATGACAAGCTACATACTCTGCTTCCATGGTGGAAGATGCTGTAATCGATTGTTTTACGTTCTTCTATGATACGGCTCCACCACCCATCATGAATACATAGGCCAAGGTGGATTTCTTGCTGTCGACACAACTTGCAAAATCTGCATTTGTATATCCAACCAACGCCAAATGGTCGGATCTCCTATACGTGAGTGCGAAGTCCTTTGTCCTTTGCAGATAGCGCAATACTTGCTTAACAACTATCCAATAGTTCATCCTTGGATTGCTAAGGTACCTACTCAACATTCCAACCACAAAAGTAATATCCGGGCGCGTACAGACTTGAGCATACATGATGCTCCCTACTGCTGACGCATACGGAATATCTTTCATCTTGTCCTTCTCTAGGTCGTTCTTCGGACACAGAAATTGGCCAAACCTGTCACCTTTTACAATAAGTGCTTGGCCTAGAGCACAACCTTGTATGTTAAACCTTTCGAGAACCCTATCGATATAGGCCCTCTGCGACAAGCCAAACAGCCCACGAGATCTGTCCCGACTAATCTAAATGCCGATGACAAATGGTGCATCACCAAGATTTTTTATCTCAAAGTTTTGAGACAGAAATTTTTTAGTCTCACGCAACAATCCAATATTACTACTGCACAACAAAATGTTGTCAACATACAAGACTAAAATAATAAACTTACTCCCACTGATTTTCATGTATAGATAGTCATCCGCAGTGTTTTCAATGAAACCATATGAAGAAACAATTTCTTGAAACTTTAGATACTACTGTCATGATGCCTGTTTCAACCCATAAATAGACTTCTTAAGCTTACAGACCAAATGTTCTAAGCCTTTGGCTTTGAAACTTTATGGTTGCAACATATATACGTTCTTACTTAAGTCTCCATTGAGAAACACTATTTTCATGTCCATTTGATGTAGCTCTAAATCCATATGAGCCACAAGAGCCATAATGATCCTAAAGGAGTCCTTTTGGATACAGGTAAGAAAGTTTCCTTAAAGTCAATGCCCTCACCCTGACTGAAACCCTTTGCTACTAGTCTGGCTTTATACCTTTCAATATTGCCCTTAGAGTCTCGTTTGGTTTTGAAAACCCACTTACAACCAATCGGCCTAATCCCTTTAGGCAATTCAACAAGGTCCCAGACCTTGTTGTCCTTCATGGATTTCAATTCATCCTTCATGGCATCAAACCATTGAGAAGAATTAGCACTATGTTTGACTTGCGAAAAAGATACGGGATCCTTTTCAGCCCCAATGTCAAAGTCATGCTCCTACAGATAGACGATGTAATCGTCTGGAATCGCAGATCTTCTCTCTCTATGTGATCGTCTTAAAGGCCATTATTCTAAATTGGGTTTTCTATTTCCTCATTAGTGGATTGTATTTGAGGCTCTACATGGTCATCCATAGGGATCTCAGGGTCCGCTGCTGAATGGAAAACCATGCTACTCTGAATGATTATGATGAGAATCACAATCCGTTTTTCCTCAAATACAATGTTTCTTAAGTTCGTGCTCCCACTATCTTCAGTATTCTCAATAAACCTAGCATTCCCAGTCTCAATGACTCTCATGGAATATGATGGATAATAGAATCTGAATTCTTTAGATCTTTCTGGGTATCTAATAAAGAAGTAACTAACCTTTCTAGGATCAAGCTTTCTTTCATGAGGGTTATACGGTTTGGCTTTTGTTGGACAACCCCATATATGAAAGTATCGTAAACTAGGCTTTTCCCCCTGTCTACAATTCATATGGAGTTTTCATTATAGCCTTAATTGGGACTTTATTAAGGATATGTACAACTGTTTTCAACGCATCACCCTACAAAAATTCTGATAACGTTGAATTACTAATCATAGACTGCACCATGTTCTTTAGGGTGCGATTACGCCTTTCCACTACACCATTCTGCTTTGGAGTATTAGACATGGTATACTGGGCGACGATGCCACAATCTTGTAGGTAACTAGCGAATGACCCTAAATTACGCCCAGATTCGTCATACCTCCTCCCGTAGTATTCGCCACCACGGTCGGATCTGATAACTTTGATCTTTCTATCGAGTTGATTCTCGACTTCAGCCTTATATATCTTAAATGTATTCAAAGCATCTGATTTGTAATTAATAAGGTATAATTACCCATAACGAGAGTAGTCATCTATGAAAGTGATAAAATACTTCTGCCCATTCCAAGATGTTGAAGGAAATGGTCCGCAGATGTCTGTATGAATCACTTCCAAGAGTCTTACGCTCCTAGTTGCACCCTTTTTTCTAGTTCTAGTCTGTTTACCTTTAATGCAATCTATGCAGACCCCAAAGTCGGAAAAGTCCAGAGAGTAAAGAATTCCTTCACGCACAAGCTTTTCCAATCTCTCACGAGAGATATGGCCTAATCGTCTGTACTAAAGCATGGAGAAATTTTCACAATCTAACATTCGCTTAATGCCTTTAGTGTTTCCATGTGATGAGTTAATACTGTATACAAGTGAAACATCCAAACCTACCTGATAAAAGTTATTAACTAAAGTGCCAGAACCAATCATAATCGAATCATAGGAAATACTTAATTTTTCATTTTCAAATTTAAACTCATAACTAAATTTGTCTAAATAGGAAATGGAAACCAAATTGCGTCTTATAGAAGGCACACATACAGTATCTACTAGATCAAGAAAGTGTCCTAACGATAATCTAAGTCTACAGACTTCAATAGCTTCCACGTCTACTCTAATTCCGTTCTCCATATAAACCGACCTTTCTGCAGGGGTTAGTGTCCGGCTTTGGAGCATATCCTGCGTGGAATTACATATGTGAATAGTTGCACCAGAGTCTATCCACCAGGAGTCTGAGGACATATCAACTAAATTAGATTCAAAACAGACTAAAATTTGATTCTTACCCTTAGAAACAACCCATTCTTTAAATTGTATGCAATCCTTTGTAAGACTCGAAGAACGATTTCCTAAATAGTGCTTCCTTTTTTTAAAGTTGGACCCAGTAAGCAAAGGTATGGAATTAAACTGGTTTAGAACATTGGATCAAACAATCATGGCTGGACAAATAAAGTATAACCCTCACATTAATAGAATGAACAATCCCACAAAATAATACATTAATGTAAACCACAAACATTATGCATGTATAAACATTTGATTGATTTGAGCCTTCATTCAAATGACCTAAAATGATGATGGGCCATAGTCATCAAATTCTAGCAAGAGTCGGGCGTATCTTCGTGACTTCTCCTTTGGGCGAAATTACGACACACAGGAAGATATACTGAACATGAAGCTGACCAGTGCTAGTGAAATAAATTTAAGACGCCCATCATCTTTGGGCAAAATGAATCTCTCAAACTTATATAACTATCACCAATCACTTCACCTCGCTCATATCCTGCCAAGTGATGATACCTCTTTGTTCTGACCACCACCCGCTATGGAAACAAACGCAACTAAATGAAATCTTAATATGGATGGTCACTGAATTCCATAAACTAAAGTCTGAAAGCAAAAATTTTCTCCAATTGAGGTCACTTTGGTGGCTAACACAATCAACTCCAATTCCCACTTCGGGACATAAGGATTGCTACATCGTCCTGCCCATAACGGACCATGCTGTAATAGTTCTGACTTGGCCCAAAATACGGTTGATGTTGACCGCCCGTAGGCTTAAACATATTTTAAACTGATGGTTGGATTGAGTTCTTAATGGTCAACTAATATCAGCTTCAAACATATGTGGCCCTATTTGAGTCAGATCAAAACTAAATAACAATTTAAACCATATATACTTAGTTACATGGGCCATCTTTTAAGTAAAACACTGATGAGGGTCAAATTTTGCATATTAGACCCCAGTTATTACTGAATTTTACAAACATAATACTATTTAACGGCCTGTTTTAATTGTGTTTATGTTGCAAGGTGGATTTATAAGCGTGGACTGAAAGGATATTAAAAGCATGGATTTAACATTCCGTCATTACCAAGGTAAGGGATGGATCCCAAGGGACCGAGATCGAAGAATTTACATGCCAGAGATCCGAGAAAATCATGCCACTCACGTTAAACAGGCCTAAAAACCGTTCAGAATGCAAGATCACAGAGTTTCCACCATCTATTTAGCTCGAAACTTTATATATGACCTGAGGGCCATAAATTAACTGTACACATCAAATTTCAGCCATTGGATCCTTGTGGAAGTGTCCAAACGGATAGATCAACCCACAAATCTATGATTTGGGTCCACATGATATTTAGATATACTTCAATTTTGGTCTCAACCCCTTAAATAAGGTGGTAAAATGGATGGACAGAACAAATTTCATATGTACATCACGAGTGGACCCCACTAGCAGCGCTAGTGCACAGTGCACAAGTGCACTCGATGTGCACTGGACCGAGACAACCGGCTAGCGCCTACTGACCCTATCCGTCTCACACACAGAGACGACGGGTGGATGCTGTCCATCCATTTTTGTGTAGTGGGCCCCACCCATCACCCGTATCAATGATCCGGACCGTTCATTCACTCCAGAGGGGGTCCACTCCCCATGTTAAGCTTTCATTTTTAGCCCCTTTCACGTGTATACACGTGGATCGTCAGAAAACATAGGATGAACGGCGAGTTGATTTTATATAGTGGACCGCACCAAAACTCGACCAAAACTACTCATTTACGACTAAAATTTCACCAGGAATCCAATGAGGGGGGTGGATTTTTCATAAAAATCACTGTGGGGTCCACCAAGCATGTTAGCACAAGAAAATTTGTAGGAAGCCCACGTCCATGAAATTCGGTCACAGTGGGGTGTTGTACGACCCAGATAATGGTCAGTTGAATGATCTGAATCGTCCAAAAGATCGGGCAGGGGGTCTTTACCCCAACCATGGAGCCAGAATGGGTTTCTTAGCTGTGTACCGTCCAAAACTCCCATCCAAACGCAACTAGTTTGTGTTTTTCTTCGCTGCGCGCTCTATAGCTGCGTAAAAGCTCTCCCACCAACTTCTTTGTGGCTATAAAAAAGAGAGAGAAGGATGTGGGAGGGGGTATTCACCATCAGTGCAGCCGTGGAGGCCATCTTTAGGACGTTGGAAGCCAAGAAGAGCAAGAAGGAGAGAGAGAGTTCGGCTGGTTGGTTCCGTTTCTTCCTTATTTTTCTCAATTTTAATTATTTTCTTTTAAGATGTTTAGCCTAATCATGTCTATGATAGGCTAAACCTCTTAGCTAGGGTTAAGAGGTGAAGCTTGTAGCGTTGTGGGGAGACTTTTTGTTTGAGCCTTTTGTTTAGACTGAATTGATCTTAAATTTAGTTTAATTATGGGGAATGTTTTTAGTTTTTAATGGTCCATTGTGACTGAAATTACAATGGGTTTGCGATAGCTTTGAGCATGTTCCTTTCCTTATTTTGATTATGACGTTAGGAAGCTATGTTATTCACCATCGTCTCCTGGGCATGGTTGGATGATGGAACCCTTCTTAACCTTCATTTATTTGTTGATTGGTTACCAATTGGTTTAATTCTATTGTTTACCTTGTCTCCTGGGCATGGTTTGGTGACGGAATCCATTCTAATTCTTATACCTTTCATCTCTTGAAAACTAGATCAAAGGAAGTTCAGATTTGATATTCATGGTTACACCCTCCAACTGGATGAAGATGGGACTCTAAGTCCAGTTGAGTTCTTGAATCAACCATAAAGATCTCCCTGATCTCTACAAGTGAATCCTCCGAATCCTTAGTTTCCTACCTCTGATTTCTCTAAGTTTTAGATAAATATTTTACTATTATTTCCTCAATTTCATTCGATTTAGATTTTATCTTAGTCTAGTTCTAGTTCTACTTAATTTCAAATTACGTACAGGTTTCAGTCCATTGAGATTCGACCTCGATCTCATCGAGTTTATTACTACATCACAACCTTATACTTAGGATATGAACAAGTTTTTGGCACCGTTGCCGAGGATTGACGGTTACGTTTTTTTAAGCTTAACTAGATTTAAGATTAGTTTAAGATTATGATTTTTCTAATTTTAAGTTAGAATTTTTTCTGTTTGATTTCTAGAAACTAACCTGTTTTCCTGTTTTGTAGGATCTTGACATAAACATCTAATTTGATAATCCCTTTCTAAATTCTCTACTTTTTCTATTTTTAAAATTAGGGTTTTAGTTTTAGAAAATTTTCCCTTTTTTAGAAACTAACTCATCTTTCCTTTACTTTTCTATTTTTAGTAACTTTCTAATTCTAGGATTTCTTCTATTTTTAGAAACTAACATACTTTCTAATTTTAGGTTGAGAACTTTCCTAATTGTTTTAGAAACTTTCTAATTTTAGGATTTCTATTTGTAGAAACTAATTTCTTTTATTTCCTTTTGCAAGATTTTAACGTAGGAACTTCAATCTGGTAACTTCTTTCTAACTTCTCCTCTACTTACTTTCTATATTGCTGTAGGATTTTTCCTTTAGGATTAGATTCTGAGTTAGGGTTTCACCATGTATATGCAAGAGTGGGAACGTCAGTATGCTGAGAAGAATAAGATATATTGGGATGATGATTATGATAGAAATCAACTTATGTCTCAAAACTTTTCTGAAACTATTATCGAGAACCGACCGGAATATAATGATTAACCGGTTAAGAAGTCCTTACGCGATCATATGCAGGAGAACAATTACATTCTATGGATTAACAAAACAGTACATGAGTATTGGGGTTATCATAACTATGGGAGTGAGAATTATTATCACCTATCCAATAAAAAGAAAACAATGCGTGATTATATTATGAGTGATAATATGTATTACTTACCATCAGATTCTTCCACCTATGATTCGTATGACTATAATCAGTGAAAACATCAAAATTGGGGAAATGAACCAATAACATGTTATAATGATTATTCTCTTGGATCCTCTACCTTTGAAATTTAACCAGAAATGATCCAAGAGGATTCATTTTGGCATAACATGGTCTATCTTGAGGAAATTAGAAAATCGTTGGAAGAGCTTAATTTGCGCCTTGATAAGGTAGAAGAGGCTTGTTCATCCCAGCTACAATTCATTATAGAAATACAATGCAAGGAAAGTGATCCTAACTCGCTTTTGAAGAACTTTGGAATTACAAATAAGGAGTTGGAGTCCATTAATAAGCATATGGTTCAATTTCTCGATGAGTAGATCTCGATGATGGTCCAAAGGAATGGTTAAGAGACATGGGTATCTTTCAAATATAGTGATGATGACACACCTCTCTCACATGATACGTGGAATTTTAATGTTGAGGTAAATGTTTGTTTATTCGAACCTTAACCTAATTCAGGAATAAAATGTGAGAAAAGCGATCCCATCCCAAGTGTGCACTACTGCACGGAATTAGACGATGATGCGTATTGGGATGATTATTATGAACATGCAGCCCAAATTTCCTTAGAATCAATCTCAAGTTTGGTCCAGGTCAATGATCAAGACGTACAAGAAGTGGTCGATCATAATGAGCCACTCCTCTCACCTGACATGTCTGATTTAAAAGTGGAGGATGAGCCCCTTACAACCGACCCTTTTAACTCTTGTGAAACATGTTTGGACCACTCCTCTGAATTGAATGATGATGTGATTTGGGAGAAGAAAAGTTGCTCCCTACAACCTTGGAATTTGAAACCACTCAGTTGAGGCCACCATCTGAGTTGTACATGTTTGACAATTCAACGCCTCGATTAAATAGTTTCAATGAATAAAGTGATCACATTGATGCTTTCCTTATTGATCTTCAATTTGTCTGTGCAGGACTGGAGCAAGAGAGCGTACCTCTATCCACTTTTAAGGACGATGGGTTCCTTAGCTAGATCATCACGAGCTCCAATATGGAAAATAAGTTATGCTTAGCTGAATTTTCCAACTCTTTGGGTGATTGCTTGACACACTTTGCAGATTCAAACGATCCCATGTCAAAAGACAAAGTGGATGCCTCGCAAGACAATACCTCGATAAATGTCATGGACCGAGAGAACCCTCATTCTGAAGCTCCTCCTTCCCCAGACCCTGAATATTTACCATTAAAGGAAGATGAGCTGAAAATTGAACCGAATTCTGAAACTTCGGAATGTGTTGAGACTACATTACTTCCTGAGAATTTTTCTGAATTTTATTTACCTGTAGTCTCCGATTCACCATGGGGTACTAACTTTGAAACTTTCTCTATCATAAGTGAATCATATATACTTTGGACACCTCAGGAAATTAAAAGAAAACCTTATGCTGAGGTCCATAAATTTCTCTGAAAATTCATGCTCCTGGGCATCCAAGCCTATTGCAAAAAGGGCTTTTGGATGATCTTGTTAAGAAATTTATCAAGATACTTGCCGGAAGAGGAACCTTATGGCATGTCTGAGTAGTTTTTCCTTGCTTTCATAGGACTAGGGTAGTTTGCTTATGTCGTTCTATGTTAGATGGTTTTATGCCACGAGATTAGTTTGTTTTCCAGTTGCTTTAGGATAGTTTACTAAACTCTTGTGCTTAGCCGCCTTCACGCTGAAATCTCCTTTTAAAAATACTTCTTGATTCCTTCGTCCAAGTATTATCTTCCCATCACTTCTCATTTACTTTCATTGCCTCGTATGCATTACATGCCTATATATTTTACATCGAGGATCATGTAGATTTTTAGTTGGGAATGGGAGATTAGGTTACCTAATTAGTCTTTTATCGGTCGTGACCAAAAATTGTGAAAATTTTTAAAATTTTTCTAGACTTTTTTGTGAATTCCAAGTGATTTTGAAGGATAGTCGTGATTTGAGAAGTATAAGATACAGAATGCTGGTGATTTATGACTCTTGGATTCAGTCATTTGGTAGATTTCACCATTAAGTTCAAATTATTAATCCATGATTAGAAGTTGTAAACATTGATTGAATCATGATTTCACATGTCACATCTCGCTTACACATTAAGGTTTTAGTTCGATATTGAAGGAATAACTTGGTAATCACTAAGCAGAAAGGAACCAGCTTGGGAAATTTGCCCATCATGATCAATTGAAAAAAGAAGAAGATAAATACCTAGCTAAAAAATAGTTGTCGTCGAAAAGGGCTGGGCAAATGGTCTTCACCATGGGTTTGCTCCCTATAAGTGAGGATTTAATTTCCCTCCTTGGCTTTACCTTTAAAAGGGTGACATAGAGTGAAAGCCATCGATAGAAAAATCAAGAGCTAGAAGAATGAAAAAATTGAACTACAAGGAAGGTTTTGGTTTAGGTATGGTTATCCTGAATGCCCTTTTGATCATCAATGTTATCATGAAATTGACGATTGGATCTCTTAATGATGATAAGCCAAGATTACATTATATACCCATGGAACTCAATGTTTAGAATTTTTCTAATTCATGGATTGATATTTAGAACTTGATTATAAAGCTCACTATGCACTTGAGTCCACGAGAAAGTAATGCCCAATATTCATGAATCTTAGAATTTTAGTATATAGATTATTTTTTTCAAAAATCACTCGAGTTTATAGAAATTGTCCTGTAATTCTCAACTTAATTTTTGCATACTTTACTCAGGACTAGCAAAATGCTGGTTGGGGGTTGTGTTGAGGGCCAAAATTTGCATATTAGACCCCAGTTAGTACCTAATTTTATGAACATAATATTGTTTAACGGCCTGTTTTAATCGTGTTTATGTTGCAAGGTGGATTTATAAGGGTGGATTGAAAAGGGTACTAAAAGCATGGATTTAACATTTTATCATCACCAAGGTAAGGGATGGATACCGGGGGACCGAGATCGAAGAATTTACACGCCAGAGATTCAAGAAAATCACACCACTCGCGTTAAACGGGCCTGAAAACCATCTAAAATGCAAGATCATAGGGTTCCCACTATTTTTTCAGCTTGAAACTTTATATGTGGCCTGAGGGCTATAAATTAACCGTACATATAAAATTTTAGCCATCAGATCCTTGTGGAAGTGGCCCAACGGACAGATCAGACCATAAATCCATGATTTGGGCCCACATGATATCTGGATATACTTCAAATTTTGTCTCAACCCCTTAAATGAGGTGGTAAAACGGATGGACGAAAAAATTTCATATATACATCATGAGTGGACCCCGCTGGCAGCGCCAGTGCACAGTGTACAAGTGCACTCGATGTGCACTAGACTGAGACAACCGGTCAGCGCCCGCTGACCCGATCCGTCTCACACACGGAGACAGCGGGCGGACGCTGTTCATCCGTTTTTGTGTAGTGGGCCCCACCCATCACCCATATCAATGATCCGGACCGTTCATTTACTCCATAAGGGGCCCACTCCCCTTTATAAGCTTTCATTTTGGCCTCGTTCACGTGTACACATGTGGATCGTTAGAAAACGCAGGATGAACGGCGAGTTGATTTTATATAGTGCACCGCACCAAAACTCGACCAAAACTACTTATTTTCGACTGAAATTTCACCAAGAATCTAATGAGCGGGGTGAATTTTCCATAAAACATCACTGTAGGGCCCACCAAGCATGTCAACGCAAGAAAATTCGCAAGAAGCCCGCGTCCGTGAAATCCGGCCGCAGTAGGGCATTATACGGCCCAGATGATGGTAGGTTGGATGATCTGAACGGTCTAAAAGATCAGGCAGGGGATCTTTACCCCAACCATGGAGCCAGAATGAGTTTCTTGGCCCTGTACCGTCCAAAACTCCCATCCAAACGCAACTAGTTTGCGTTTTTCTTCGCTACACACGCTGTAGCTGCGTAAAAGCTCTTTCACCGACTTTTTTGTGGCTATAAAAAGAGAGAGAAGGACGTGGGAGGGGGTATCTACAATCAGTGCAGCCGTGCAGGCCATCTTTGGGACGTTGGAAGCCAAGAAGAGCAAGAAGGAGAGAGAGAGTTTGGCTGCCTGGTTCCGTTTCTTCCCTGTTTTTCTCAATTTTAATTGTCTTCTTTTAAGATGTTTAGCCTAATCATGTCTATGCTAGGCTAAACCTCTAAGCTAAGGCTAAGAGGTGAAGCTTGTATCGTGATGGAGAGACTTTTTGTTTGAGCCTTTTGTTTAGACTGAACTGATCTTGAATTTAGTTTAATTATGGGGAATGTTTTCAGTTTTTAATGGTCTATTGTGACTGAAATTACAATGGGTCTGCAATAGCTTTGAGCATTTTCATTTCTTTATTTTGATTATAACGTCAGGAAGCCCTGTTGTTCACCATCGTCTCCTGGGCATGGTTGGATGACGGAACCCTTCCTAACCTTCATATATCTTGTTGATTGGTTACCAATTGGTTTAATTTTGTTATTTACTTTGTCTCCTGGGTAAGGTTTGGTGACGGAATCTATTCTAATTCTTATACCTTTCATCTCGAAAAACTAGATCAAAGGAAGTTCGGATTTGATATTCATGGTTACACCCTCCAACTGGATGAAGATGAGACTCTAAGTCCAGTTGAGTTCTCCCTGATCTCTACAAGTGGATCCTCTAAATCCCTAGTTTCCTACTTCTGATTTCTCTAAGTTTTAGATAAATATTTCACCATCATTCCCTCAATTTCATTCGATTTAGATTTCATTTTAGTCTAGTTCTAGTTCTACTTAATTTTATTACATACAGGTTTTAGTCCCTTGGGATTCGACCTCGGTCTTACTGAGTTTATTACTACATCACAATCCTATACTTGGGGTGTGAACAAATACACCAACCATCAATTAAACCACATGAGTTGTTTTACTTGTACTAAAATATAGTCCAAGTAAAAAAATCAATGGCTAGAATTATTATATTGGGCAATGGGCCCAAATGCCCAAATCAAGCCCCTAAAGGTCTAGATAAAGATGCATTATTAGACCCAAAGCTAGACTTGAAAGAAAATTCAATCAAGCCCATAAGATTGGGCTATTATCCAACATGAGATCGAGTAGTCCAGGCCATTAAACAATCATTTAACAAGGCTGATCATCATGTCATCAATCAACGGTGAGTGGGATTAAGATTAGGCCCTAGAATAAGGCCCAATATCAGTCCAAACGAGCTCGCAACAGGTCCATGTCTTGCTAGAAACGGGCCCTTAAAAGAATCCATTAGCAGGTCCTAATAAACAGGCCCAACGGCCCATCCACAGACCCAAGCACTGGACCTAATGGACAGATCCGAAAAAAAACAAACCCTTTCCAAAAGGGCAAAACTGTCATTCTCAACCGTTTCAGAAAATGTAGCCATGGATCTCTGCTACAGTAGCCTCCACCGCAATAGCTACCATGGCAGCCATCGCCGACGCGTACCAAAGTACGCCAAGAACCGGCGACCTCCCATGTTGAAAACGCACTCCATCAGATGCTGGGGCGCACGTTTTCGAGCTTGGATTGACGAAGACAGAGGTGAAACGGCGTCCGCCATTGCCGCTGCCATTGCCAGAGATGCACTGACGCTGCCCTCTTCTCCAGAGAAGATGGCAAGGTCATGGCTGTCGGAAAACAGAGATGGTTTTCTCCAGTTGTAGCAGCCTGCTCCTCAGCCATGATTCCTGACCCAAACAGCAACGACTATAATGCTGTCCATGAGATGGGTTCGCGGAATCTGGTGGTAGGTGCGAAAACCCCGACATTACAGATCTGATTGTAGGAGATGGTAGGTGTTCAATGCCATCACCAAATCCGGGAAGTCACCATGGGTGCAACGCTTGCTTCCCTCCGGATCGAGATTCATCGTTGCTGAAATAAGGGATTAAAGACTAATGGTCCATTGATAGGGATGAAGCTAAAAACTGGCAATGATTTTGAAATCCCTTATAGTCACGAGTAAATCCGATTGAGGCAGCATACTGATCTTGATGTAAACAAAGGCATCTACTTTTTAGGCGGATCTGAATGTGCTTAGGTTAGGGTAGATCTAAATCCATGGAATCCCCAAGATTGATGCATAGGTATTCTCTGATACCAAATGATATATCTGTATTGCGGAATTGACAAATCGTCTATGCATCAACAATGGAGATTCAAAACCATAAACTGAAAGCGTACCTGACTGGGAAGACATTCTGGCAACAGGAATCTTAATCTTCCGCACCGTATACTTTTAGGAGAACCTTTAATGGGACTAGGGTTTTCTCACTTGTATTGGTGTGGGGACCAAGATGTTTATATATAAGAAAGAGGGGAAGCTTACCCATCACACTTCTCCCTCTAGGGTCTCCACATCATAGGTTTCCATATCTGACTTAATAACCGAATATAGGGGCCGTGGTTCAAGCATCCCGCCCCAAACCTATTTACAATGATCACAATTGTAATGGGGCTCACTGAATCGCTCAATCTGAATAATCCAACAGTCAGATCTGATGATCATGTGTGGCCCACCTGATAGGAGTCTTACTGTAACATCCTGTCCAACCAGTACAGTGTCTTGGGGCGTCCACGTAGGACTTTCCACAGGACCGTTTGTTAAACAATTCGCGGTAGGGTACCACAAGCTAATCAACCTAGGATTAGCGCATTAGAATAAACCAGACGGGTCATGACAGGACCCGGTACGGGCCGTCAAGCCAGATGACTCGTTTGCACTTAGCAACAGCCCGTATGGGCTACACCGCGATGCAGGAAGGTCAAAAATTTCTAAAAATGTAGGGAACCATAGATCTCACTGGGCTTGGGGATCATCACAGACCATGAACCTGGTGGATACCTAGAAGTGGGATCTAGCACTGGCAAAATGCACTCCCAGCAATGCCAAGACTGGAATCTGGCACTTACAAATGAAACTAAGATACCAGGCTATCCAGCCATCGGATCTCTTCTACATTCACGGTGAAGGTCTAATGGATTTTCCTACACCCGTCCACAAACTCTTGTACGCGATCGAGGAATGGTGACCATTGATCACAAATCGGGCCTGTATGACCAAATCCCATATCCGATCGTTCCTAAATTTTGTATGGGCCTTCATCAGGCCATGAAACACCTATCTTATAAGTTTCATGGCCAGGGGGCCACCAGAACCACTCCAATCACAGAATGGACCCTATAGGGTCATTTAAAGATCAGAACCGTTGACTCAAACCCCATAACCGTTCATCCGTTTGTTTCCAAATTTTATATGGCCCCTCATTGAGCCATAGGGCACCTACCCACCAAATTTGGTGGCCAAAGGAGTGTTAGGGCCACTCCAACACCAATAGTGAGTCCTAGTAGGCTATTTTGAAAATTTGAGGAAACTTAAGGCCAAAGGGCCCAAGTCTAAGAAATAAATCCCTAACCCTTATCTCATAACTCCCACCACAACTACCATTGCTAAGAGAGTTAAGGGAGAGCAAGGAGGAGAAACGGAGAGTAGAAGAGAATAAGGTGGACCCTAAATTAAGGTGAGGCCCAATGAAATCAACCCCACAACCCCCCTACGTCTTCTCCAACAAGAACCCATAATCGATGCCTGTGATAACTCAAGATTAATAGCACCCACTGAATTGATCACTCACTCCCACTCTAGGACGGTGTTTTAAAACACCAATCAGACCTGTTCATAGATGCAGGTGACTCAAGGCTGGAGGAGCCTAGGGAGGCGAGCTTCGACGAGGAGGACAAGTTATCTTATTTCCAGTTGATGGATGGCTCTCCATCGGCTTGATGGGCAGGATTGGGATTGCTGAGCAGTGGGCTCAGCCTTATTATTTTTTGGACATATCATTCTTTTGTTGTTTTGGTTGGGCAACGCCTTATGCAACCCATTTATATTTTTGACCCGTATATATGATAGATTTCTTTCATTTCAGTAGACTTGTGCGGTTGTGCTCCATGTTTCAGGAAATTTTAGGCTGCGCCTTTGAACCTGATTAAACACATTAATGAAAATCAGTTAACAGTGACACTCGGGAACTCGGGAGTCGAGTGTATGCACGACCCCCGATTTCCAGGGTGTTACAAGTTGGTATCAAAACAATAGTTTGGAATCAATTAGGCTAAGGGTCATGAACTCACTAACGCATCCGCTGACTTTAGAGGTTGCGCAACAGAAACCACGAAACATTAGGAATCACCCCATTCCCAGACAAGAAGTTGGGAACTTAACGGCGCGAAACGATTCAATTAACTAGGAAATCCTGTCCTACACTCATTCCAGACATATCATTCCCAATCTCGAGTTGGGATTAACATGGCCATCCTAATTAGTACAACTTAAGGTCACTAGCCAAGCAGGCCAAAGATCGAAATTCTTTTTTCAATATATCTTCTTAAGATATTCACCTGTCATCGCTCTATTCTCGAACTTCCCCCATATATTGTTAGAAACGAGCCGTAGACTGAAAGATTTGACAGTAGGAGCCCTCGTCCAAGTCTAAATGAACTAATGTTAGGCCGAGCATGCTAGTTCCGACCCGTTCGGGGGTTATTAGGTAAGCACAAATGAAATTTTATCGAAAATAGAGAGAAAGGAGGAAAAATTAGATTTTCATTCTTAACCAAGAATAATCACATGAAACCACTAGGCCCATTGCGTAGATTAGCTCCTCCTACCCCAAAATCATATATGGCACCTCTTGGGGGGCCGCACCAGCACCCCAAAAAAGGGATTCAAAGTAGACCCCGCCGATCGGCGTGGCCACCCCGCCGGGCCACTTTCTTGGCCTCACTTACAAATTTTCAAATTTTGGGTGGGTCCCACTACTTTGAGCACTTAAGGGACCTCTCTCTCTCTCTCATACCCCTCAAACCCTAAAATCTCTCAACTCCCTTCCCATTTCCCTTCCTTTAACAACTCAGCCCTCTTTTAAAGAAAACCCATCACCAACAACCTTCAACTTCTATACCCCCTCTCAACACTCCTTCAATCTCTTCATTTCTTCCATCCCCCAACCTCAAACTGTAACGTCCTGAAAATCGGGGGTCGAGTAAGAGTCCAACTCCCAAGTTCCAACGCATCACTTATGCAACATATTTGATGATGATTTAAATGTTGTCTGTATTAGTGCATAAACATGAATAAGAGTAAGCCAAAACTGCAGAACATAATCCAGGGACTGTTGTAATATGTAAGCGGAAGACTGGAACGACTATGTATAACTTTATAAACCAATTTAGGTCCCCAAGTATGTATGCATTGCCAGGTTAATAATTACATGTATTGTCTGAAATTACAAAATGTCAAAATATAACAGTCAACTACAAGTATAACCCTGAAGCCCCGATGATTTAGAACGGTCTACGAGAACCTGCCTGAATACTGCATATATGAGAATGCCTCCTCATCATCCTCAAAGTCCGGCTCCGCCTCGCAGGCTGCGCCATCGTCTGAACCTACAATAGGGTCTGGTTGGTGTTTAAAACACCGTCTCGTAATATGAGAGTGAGTGATCAACTCAGTGGAACAATAAAGCAAAGGTTAACATGTTATCAATTCAGTCAAGCAGTAATGATAACGCAATACAATCGAACATTTCTAGATACTCTGATTAATGCAGGAATGGTATGAATAAATGATGCATGCTCTCGCCTGCACTCCCTCAGCGATCTTCATCTAACGGTCGCGCATGTCAGTCACTTCCTCGTGCTCTCTACACATCGCCAAATGGCACATGCAATGTGGTGCATGAGCGTGATTACCAAGTTCTTATTAGTCCTTTTTATACAGTAGGATTGAGAAGCTAAGGTACCTCCCTTATATCAATTCCCAAACAATGATCCATTCTAGGGTCGTCAATCCTAGCAAATCTCATACGATGTTATGGTTCTAGGTCGCTGCAAAGGGCTCGTCACCTTATCAGTGCAGGCCTAGTGTACTCCTGTTGCTACGTAAGGGCTCATCGCCTCTACGTAGTCTTAGAGTACGCTCGAGGTCACTACAAAGGGCTCATCACCTTATCAGTGTAGGCCGACAACTCGAATACAGTGTCCCATACCACTGTATTCAGCTCACGAGTCTGGGTTGCTCACTGGTCACTACGGGGAGGCTCGTCACCCCAGCGTAGGCCAACAGCTTGACCACGGTGTCCCATACCACCATGCTTGGCTCATGAGTCTTAGCGGATCGAGGTACTAAGGTTTCAGAGGATTTTCACTGGTGAGTTTGGTACCCTAGATTCAAGCAGTAGCGTCCATACATGGTGAATATACATCGAGTCAATTAGGTTACTTGAAAAGCTTGACAAGCACGAGCGCACATCAAATTGATCGACATGAAGTGTGTAAGCACTCCGTGTGACTTAACCACTGTTGGCAACCAAGGTATGACTCGGGTTCATCAAACACGTCCTATGTGGTGAGACAACCTCAGCCACCAAATCAGGGCCTGTTACCGATTGCCTGGACTATTCGGTAGTTCCAAACACATTCAAATATAATAGATAATCATACAAGCTAATCAGAACAGTAACGGATTAATAATTCCAATCATACAAGCATGTGAGCATTTGATGGATTTCAACTAAAACATGAATTCACACATATGCAGTGTCTAAGTAAAGCAAACAAAGAATGTAAGTTACATGGAGGAAAATCATATACATCGTTAAGATAGTTGAGAATCTCTTCTCAATGCCCATATGAATTACAACTTACTACACACTTGTTCATTCAGACATTTCTGCAAACACTTAGACTACACATTCCAACATACAGGACGTATGTTGGTGATAGCACGTATTAGGACAAATCCTTTCGCCAAGGAGTTGTTACACATACAACTAGCATAAACATACAACAATTAATCATGGCAAACACATGTTCAAATTTCATACGTATACGATACTTTCTACATATACATGGAATACACTAAACTCAATATAGTTCATATATATCAGAAACGCGATACAAACATCACATTTGGCATATGAAATTGCACCCACATCAGTAATAAACCATTAAGCAACATTGAAAGCCTTGAAAACCATAACCTATACGTTTATAGTCCGCACCTTTCGCCAGTAGACTCGTGACAAACTCAGTTTTAAAGCTAAGTCTTTGTCTACGGCAGATTGACAACCTATAACATAAATTAGGTTAGCTATTTCATAACTTACACTATATGAAACCCTAAAACAGATTAAGGTTAGGTTTTCTTACCCAAGTACGTTGTCAAAAACGCCAGATTTGTTATACAGAGGGGGTGGCTAAGTGTGTGGAGTAACGGGATCGAATCCTAGGAAGAACTTCCAACTCACTCTCTCACTTCCTCTCTTTTCCTTTCTCTTTTCTCTTCTCTCTCTCTTAAGGTTTCTCAAATTTGTATAGGATGAGAGAGAGAGAAAGGGTTTAAGGTCCTTATATAAGCCCAGGTTTGATGGAAATGGCCCCAGGGCCAAGGTATATCCATCAAACCTGGGCTTATATAAGGACTGTTTCGGTCCAACGGAGCACTTATGGTGGCCCCTTTTTCACGTGCGGTCGGACTTAAGCGCCCTGACCATGGATCTAGGTCAGGCTGAGTTTTTGTTTTGATCGAGTTTGTAGATCAGCCATGGCGGACCAGTTTCAGTTTAACGGTCACGGTCACTCGATCAGGGCCACAGGTACATCAACATGTGTGGGACATTTCTCCTGATCCGAGGGTGTATTTGGGTCAGATTCTGACGGTCTGAATCCTTATATTTGGCCCGCAAGTGACACGACTTAGATTACTTAAATTCACGACTCAGATTACTTAAATTCAGATTTTATTTCTAAATATTTTTACGTTTCTCACACACTTTGCTCCAGGCTCAAGTTGTGCATTTCTAGACACAATCAAGACTTGATTTCCGACGGAGTTGTCAAGTCCAGTAATGCGGTCATATCCGTATAGTTTCGGGGTAATCTGACTTTCGACGTGCGGTCCAGGTCCGATACGGAGTTTCTGTGTGCTCCCAAGAGCAACCGGGTTTAAGGACGGATTCTAGATTTCAGGGTAATGTAGTGTCAATGATTCTGCACATTTTGGGTCTTGCAGATCATATTTAAAGTGATTAGTGCTAATTTCACAAGCACTCTAGTTTAGCACTTGCTAATATTAACCTAATTTTCTAAAGGTCTTAGTCATGGGTAATTTCTGCCTGAGGTGGTACTCAGGTCCTTGTACAAATTTTTCTAAGACGTTACACAAACCCTTCTTGAAAACTCATTCCCTTAACTCATTACCTCCTCAATCCCATCACCACATTCCATCTCTCCAACCCATCTTCTTCCACGTCACCAACCTCCACTCTAATCTCTCATTCACTCATTTACTCTAAACCCTATTTCTCAAAACCCCATCCTCAACACCATCTCAAATTCCATTCTCAAATACAACCTCAAAACCCCACCATCAACCCCATTTATTTAAGTTCATTTTTCCTTCAAATTCATACCCAACCCATATTCTTCTATCAATTCACAAATCCATCCTCAAAACCCAAGCTATAACCTATTCAAAGAAAAAAACTCATTCTCATTTCTCCTAGAGTGATGGCATTTTCTGCCACCATTGTCTCATTCTTTACTATTCCGGTGATCCTTTCCCTTATAGGAAAGAAAAGGGCAGTTCCTGAGGGAGTGGGGCCGAACCAAGAGCGACGAAGTAAGGCGAAGGCTGATCAGAAGGGAAAGGCAAGCTCAGAGGTCCGATCCAAGAGGTGGAATGATTCCCAAAGAGATGAAGCGCTCATTGCAAATTTGAAAAATTTTCACGTGCGCCAAGTGGCCTTTGAGGCCTTCGTGGAGGAACATTTTCTAGGTAACCACCCCTTACTCAACAGGTTTATGAAGAAGGATTGGGGCCCTATGTTTTATGGAAGCGAGAAGGCTGATGTAGGGTAGACCAGAGCATTCTACACTCGAATTAGAAACTCCAAATTCGAGCCCCTGGGATTTGACATATTAGTACGTGGCGAGAACATCCACTTAGGGGTTGAAGAATTTGCTGAATTCATGGGAGTGCCATTGGGGGAGGTGCAAATCGATGAGAAGGAATTGGAATCGGGTCAAGCCCGTGATGTGCGGACTCGCCTCTTGTGTGGCTAAGCTGCCCAATGGACACGGGATGTCCGCCTGTACACAACATTCCTGGCCCTCGAATTTCGGGTACTCCACCGCATTGCGACCCACAATATATACCTGAGGTTGAAGAACCGTAGTGAATGTTCCAGTTACATGGTGGAGTTCTTGTATCAGGTGGGCCTGGGAGCGAATGTGTGTGCTCCTAGCATCGTGCTCTACCAAATTGTGAAGGCCGCAAGTTCAGTACGGAAGGACGTAGCTCTCCCATTTGGCCGACTGGCCTGCACATAGCCAAACAGTATGGGATAGGCGGATCAGACGGGGACCCCGTACCAACGGAAGTCCTGGGAGACAAGTTGTTAAACTCTATGAGAGTGGGACCTAAACAAAAACAGGCCCACATAGACTAATATGGGGATCCTGTCGAAGGAGAAGAGGATAGCGACGGAAGTGATGAGTATGAGGGTGAGAATGAACCCGAAGAGGTGGTAAGAGCCGACGAGATCGATGGAGTTAGCAGGGAGCCACTTACCATCCAAGGTATACGCAAGCGCTTGGATGCACTCCAGGCCGATGTAGCAGAAATCAAGGAAAGCTAAGCGAGGATCGTGGAAAACCAAGCTAAGCAGGAGAAATGGAACAAGAAGATGTATCGGGCAATAAGGGCCCTGATCTGTTGCAGCAAGGGAGAAGAAGCACCACCACTGTCGCCCAACCCAAATGAGTAGCTGTGTGATCTTCTACTAACTAGTAGTTTGCTTTAAGTCGGTTAGGTTTAACTTGCATGTACTGGAAGATGCTTAGGACTTTTGCTTAAATAGCTTGTATTTCCTCTTCGTTTAGCATATCTAGTGATCTGTGTAATCCATGTTGTAGCAGGTAACTGGCCATGTTAATGGTATTTTGAAATTAATGCTAATATGTGGATCAATTTGAAGTTCTCTTCGCTAGAAGTGTGCCTTGCCTGTGTTGTGGTTATAGTTATGAATAACAGGCTATAAGTCTTGTATGTTTGAAGTATGTGATGCTCTAGTGACTAACGTTCTAAGGGATTTCTTTCCAGGAAATGCCTCCTCGACCGGAGGGTCGATATGTTCGCCTACCCCATGGCGGCTTGGTCGATAGGGACCAGCTCCCGATGAACAATAAGGCACACTAGGGGCTAGCGGTTCCCAAAATATGGGTAGTACTACCCAAGAGGCGGCCCCGAATGCACTGCCACCGCAAGCCACGGCACCCATACCTCCTCTGCTATAGGCCATGGATTAAATGGGCCAGATGTTGCTTCTCATGCAACAACAACAACAAATAATGGCCTCAAATATGCAACAACAACAACAGATGATGACCACGGTGATGGGGGCCTTGGCCCAAAATTTGGGCATACCACAACCAGGAGCACCCGGCTTGGCCACACCCGCGATTAACATAAGCACCTTGTTTGAGCGGTTCCAGCGGTATAGGCCGCCTACATTCGCCAGCACCCACCGCCCTGAGGAAGTGGAATATTAGCTTAATCAAGTCACTAAGCTGTTGCGGCCCCTCCACTGCTCTGAAGCGGAGAGCGTTGAGCTCCTCTCATACCTCTTTGAGAAAGAGACGGATTTGTGGTGGGAGAGTGTTCTCCGGTCTGTGCCCAAAGATTATGCATGGACGTGGGTGGCATTTGAAAGCAGTTTCAATGAGAAATACCTCCCTCAGTCGTACTAACATGAGAGGGAGAACGAGTTCTTCCGCCTTTAGCAAGGGAGAATGACTGTGGCGCAATATGAAAACCGCTTTACGGAGTTATCGCACTATGCATCGGAGATGATCGCCAACGAGGCGATTAAGATGAGGTGGTTCACGACGGGGTTGAGGAGCGGTATTCGCTTCAAGATGTGTTGTACCAGCATCAGGACATACGCCGAGCTTGTCGAGATGTCCATACGGGCGGAGCAGGATGAGGAGCGAGTTGCCCGAAATCGTTCACAATTAGAGCCACGAAATAGGATGAAGGGACCGTCCTCTTCTTTTACAAGAAAAATGACTCGCCCTAACTCACCACCCCGACTAGCCGCCACACCGGCCCCTTCTGCACGACCGGTTCAGATATGTACTTATTGCAGGAGAGCGGGATACTCTGAACCCTACTGTTTTATGAGGATGAGGGACCTCGGCTTCACGCCGCCACAGCTCAACAATAGGCCCCCACAGCAGGTAACCGCTAAGCACTTAGGGCTACGCCTCACTCCTATCATAGGGGTGAAAATCATTACCACTGCCGGAATTGTTTCTGATGCGACGAAGATGTGTTATGACCGCCCCAAAGACTTGGAGGGCAAGGTGGTACTCGTCGATCTGATCGCAACTAAGATTATTCATTACGACGTCATCCTGGGTATGGACTGGTTGACACCGATGAAGGTGAAAATCGATTGTGAAATAAGGACAGTGAGAATATACGAGGGCGACGAAGTTCCCTTCACATTCCCATTCTAGGTCAGCCAACAAGAAAGAATTTTGTGTTATGCTTCATTGAAGGAGGGTTATGATGGGCCCTTGATAACGGACACACCCGTGGTCCAAGATTTTTGGGATGTGTTTAAGACCATACCTGAACTTTCACCTCGACGTGAGATAGACTTCACAATCGATATGGTCCCGGGTGCCAAGCCCATCTCCTTGCCTACTTACCGCATGCCCCCATATAAGATGAAAGAATTGCGGACTCGAATCGATAATTTGGTAGAGTCAGGCTTCATCTGACCCAGTGTATCGCCATGGGGAGCTCTGGTCCTATTTGTAAAGAAGAAAGACGGCTCTTTACAACTATGTGTGGATTATAGGAGATTGAACCAAGTAACGGTTCAGAACAAGTACCCATTACCCAGAATCGACGATTTATTCGACCAGTTAAGGGGTGCTCAATATTTCTCAAAGATCGATTTACAATCAGGGTACCACCAGCTGCGAGTTAGGGACGAGGATATATAGAAAACGGTCTTTAGGACCTGTTTTGGCCATTACGAGTTCCTGGTTATGTCGTTTGGGCTCACCAATGCCCCAACGGTCTTCATGGACCTCATGAACAGAATCTTTAGGCCATTCTTATATAGATTCGTCATCGTGTTTATTGATGACATATTGATTTATTCAAAGAGGCGTGAAGAGTATGGAGAACATTTAAGGGCAGTCTTCGAGACCCTAAAGAAACATTGACTGTTTGCATAATTTAGAAAATGCGCCTTCTGGAAGGAGGAGGTCAAATTTCTAGGACATGTAGTGTCCAAGGAAGGAATATCTATGGATCTCGCCAAGGTGACAGCGGTACAAGATTGGAGCAACCGAAGTCGGTTACGGAAGTGCGAAGTTTTCTTGGTCTCGCCGGCTATTATCGAAGATTCATTAAGGACTTTTCGAAGATAGCCCTATCGCTATCCTAGCTTACGCGGAAGGATCTCAAATTTGCATGGAATGAGAAGGCGGAGGCAGCCTTCCAAGAGTTGAAGGACAAACTGACGTCAGCACCTGTGCTTGTGCTACCTGAGCAAGGGGTCAAGTACACCGTCTATACTGACGCTTCTCGGGTAGGCTTGGGTTGTACACTCAGGTAAAAAGACCGGCCAATTGCTTATGCTTCTCGACAGCTAAGGAAGCATGAGGAGAACTACCCTACTCATGACCTCGAACTCACGATGGTAGTCTTCGTATTAAAGATATGGCGACACTATTTTATAGTGAGGAGTTTGAGCTCTTTTCTGATCATAAGAGCCTCAAATACATCTTCACCCAGAAGGACCTGAACATGAGACAGCGTTGCTGGATGGAAACGTTGAAGGACTTTAAGTTCGATGTCTCATATCACCCTGGCAAGGCCAATCTGGTGGCGGACGCCTTGAGTCACAAAAAGATAATCGAATTTGCGGCCCCGCTAATGGTGAGAGAATGGGATATGGTGGAGTTCGTTCGGGACTTCGACACGAAGCTAACCGTGGAAGAGCCGTACGAGGTCATAGCCCACATTCAGGCCCAGCCCCTGGTTGACAGTAAGATCATTGAAACCCAAGAGGGCGATAAGTTATTGAAAAAGATGAGGGGAAGAGCAAGGAATGATGGGAAGTCTGAGTGGAGGATCGGTACCGATAGACGGTTGCAGTACCGAGGCCACCTTTGTGTTCCAAACCTTCAAGGACTACGAGGAGAAGTCCTAAATGCCGCTCATAACTCTAAGTTAGCGATGCATCCTGGTAGTACCAAAATGTACCAGGATCTGAAGTGAAATTATTGGTGGGACAACATGAAGAAGGAAATAGCAGAGTATGTGTCCCGATGCCTCACGTGTCAACAAGTCAAGGCCGAGAACCGCGGACCCTCGGGCCTATTGCAGCCCATGCCCATTGCCGAGTGGAAGTGAGAATTCATATCCATGGACTTTATTACCGGTTTGCTTAAGACAAGGAAGGGGCATGACTCGATATGGGTGATTGTGGACAGACTAACTAAATCAGCTCATTTCCTACCAATTAAGACATCTAGCTCTGCCGATGGTTTAGCCAAGCTGTATATCAAGGAAATCGTGTGACTCCATGGCGTCCCGTTAAAAATTGTGTCAGACCGGGACACACAATTCACGTCGATCTTCTGGACTCGCATCCAAGAGGCCATGGGAGTGAAGTTAAAGTTTAGCATTGCCTTTCACCCGCAGACAGATGAGCAAACCGAGCGTGTGAACCAGATTTTGGAAGACATGTTGCGGGCTTGTGTTCTAGACTTTCAGGAGAGTTGGGACGATTATCTCCCATATGCCGAGTTCACCTACAACAATAGCTTCCAGGTTAGCATTGGTATGGCACCTTATGAGGCTTTGTATGAGCGTCTGTGTCGAGCCCCACATTGTTGGGAGAAAATTGGCGAAAAGAGTTTGCTACGACCGGATTTGGTGCAGATCACGATCGAGAAGATTGGAATTATCTAGCGCCGCCACTTGACAGCTCAAAGCAGGCAGAAGAGCTATGCCGACACAAGGCGGAGGGACTTGAAATTTGAAGCTGGGGACCACGTATTTCTCAAGATCTCCCCAATGAAGGGCGTTTTACACTTCGGGAAGAAGGGAAAGCTCGCGCCACGATTCATCGGGCTATTCCAGATTTTGGACCGAGTTGGTGCTGTTGCCTATCGCTTGGCCCTACCTACGCCCCTCGCTGGAGTGTATCAATGTTTAAGAAGTACGTCCCCGATCCTTTGCATATCATCAAGTGGGAGCATGTAGAACTCAAGAAAGAAGTCACATATATTCTTTGACCCACTCGAATACATGATAGGAAGAAGCAGGTCCTACGTAACAAGGTCATCCTATTGGTCAAGGTACTATGGACCCATCATGATGAAGAAGAGGCCACTTGAGAGACGGAAGCAGAAGTCGGCAAGTATTACCCAACTCTGCTTCAGCAATATGAATAGGTACAAATTTTGAGGATGAAATTTATTTATAAGGGGGGTAGATTGTAACATCCCGTCCAACCAGTACAGTATCCTGGGGCGTCCACGTAGGACTTTCCGCAGGAGCATTCGTTAAACAATTTGCGATGGGGTACCACAAGCTAATCAATCTATGATTAGCCCATTAGAATAAACCAGACGGGTCATAACAGGACCCGGTGCAGGCCGTCAAGCCAGATGGCTTGTTTGCACTTAGCAACAGCCCGTACGGGCTACACCGCGACGTAGGAAGGTTAAAAAATTCTAAAAATATAGGAAACCATAGATCTCACTGGGCTTGGGGACCATCGCAGATCACGGACTCTGTGGACACCCAAAAGTGGGATCTGGCACTGGCAAAATGCACCCCTAGCAATGCTAGGACCGAAATCTGGCACTCGCAAATGAAACTGAGATACCAGGCTATCCAGCCGTCAGATCTCTTCTACATTCATAGTGAAGGTCTAATGGATTTTTCTACACCCGTCCACAAACTCTGGTACGCGATCAAGAAACGGTGATCGTCGATCGCAAATCGGGCCCATACGACAAACCCCATATCCGATCGTTCTCAAATTTTGCATGGGCCTTCATCGGGCCATGGAACACCTATTCTATAAGTTTCATGGCCAGGGGGCCACCAGAGCCACTCTAATCACCAGAACGGACCCCACAGGGCCATTTAAAGATCGGAACCGTTGACTGAAACCCCATAACCGTTCATCCGTTTGTTTCTAAAATTTATATGGACCCTCATTGGGCCATAGGGCACCTACCCACCAAATTTAGTGACCAAAGGAGTGTTAGGGCTACTCCAACACCAATAGTGAGTCCTAGTAGGATATTTTGAGAATTTGAGAAAACTTAAGGCCAAAGGGCCCAAGTCTAGGAAATAAATTCCTAACCCTTATCTCATAACTCCCACCACAACTACCATTGCCAAGGAAGTTAAGGGAGAGCAAGGAGGAGAAAGGGAGAGTGGAAGAGAACAAGGTGGACCCTAAATCAAGGTAGGGCCCAACGAAATCAACCCCCCTACGTCTTCTCCAACAAGAACCCATCATCCTCGGCCGCCCTTTTCACTCCGTTAATCCTCTAAGTAAGATCCATCACCCATTTTCATTGAAACCCATGAGATTGAGAAGGGATTTACTTGGATTCTAACGTACAAATGGGTTGTAGGGATTCCGGCCGATCAACCCCCAAAATCTACCCTCCTAGGTCGATCCCACACCTTCAACAAATCCGAAGGTGTGGACTATTGTTCTTAGGTAGCCTAGCACCAATCTTAGTATAAGCTTAATGATTTTGATTGCTTGGATGTTGTATTCAAAATTTTAGAGAAAACCTTAGGAATTTTATGTTCGTTGGAATTGTATGGGTGTGCATGCTTAGCTCTCAAATTGATGTTGATGTCGTCTCTCACATGATATGATGTATGGATGATAGTATGCCCATGTTTGCTTGATTATTTTCCTCATATGTGGTGTTTCATTGTGTGTATGATTTATTACCTTGTGCACATGATTTCTTAAGATGGAGGAAGTGCTTAACTTCCTCATAAACCCGCACACTCACACACACCTTGTTTATTCACAATGTTTGCTTGCTTGCAGGAATACCCATTTTTATATGGTTGAGACGCATGAGAACATGATATTATTATACTTGTTGATAACTTAGATAGTTGACATGCTATGGATCCCCTCACCCTCTTGGGTTGGTCAGGAACTCGAGAAGAGACGGTAGTCCCATCGATAGGACTATGCAATAGTTAGACTCGTGGGTTTGGGCGGGTGTGCTCGTGTGGCTGTAGTTCGACTACATGGGTCCATTGTGCCCAATGTCACTCATCTCATGCTCGCCTGACTTGTGCGGTCTTGCCTACTGTCTGACCAACCTAGTTTGTTAACCCTATTTGCTTACACATGTATGGAACCTGGAATACCCTACAACCGTTGTGGCCCATCAATAACCCACTTGAAATTGGTCCATAGCCTTGTGAGTCGGGCATGATGGAATGAGACATTATGTCCGAGCTGTTGGCTTACGCTGAGGTACCGCACCTCCCCGTAGTGACCTCGAGCGATCTCTTTCTCTCGACACTCCTCATGTGCTTGAAGTCGGGGATAAGGAATCCGATGGGATTACGGACCGCGGGGTCTCGGCCTCAGGCATTGGGGGTCTTAGTCTTACAACCAGTTTAAGGCATTAATACGCGGGGTGTACCAGATTCCCCAACCTGCTGGATAAATGGACTTAATTAATAACTCGGCTAACACGTTCGCATTGCATCGCATTAGTTAGGGTGGCGACTCGGCAGTAGAGGTCGCTCTGAGGGAGTGTTGTCATACGCGATCGTTAGATGGAGTCACTCGAGGGAGCGTCGTGGGGAGGGCATATGCATGCGCATTAATAAGATTAGTTAGATGTTTATGCTTGGCTGCTTTTCATTAAGGTCATATTATAATTGATGCCTGTGATAACTTAAGATCAATTGCACCCACTGAGTTGATCACTCACTCCCACTCTGGAATGGTGTTTTAAAACACCAACCAGACTTGTTCATATATGCAGGTGACTCAGGGCTGGAGGAGCCTGGCGAGGCGAGCTTCAACGAGGAGGACGAGCTATCTTATTTTCAGTTGATGGATGGCTCTCCATCGGCTTGATGGGCAAGATTGAGATTGCTGAGCAGTGGGCTCAGCCTTATTATTTTTTGGACATAGCATTCTTTTGTTGTTTTGGTTGGGCAACGCCTTGTGCAACCCATTTATATTTTTGACCTGTATATATGATAGATTTCTTTCATTTCAGTAGACTTGTACGGTTGTGCTCCATGTTTCAGAAAATTCCAGGCTGCGCCTTGGAACCTGATTAAACACATTAATAAAAATCGGTTAACAGTGACACTCGGGAACTCGGGAGTCGAGTGTATGCACGACCCCCGATTTCCAGGGCGTTACACTTACAAAGTCATCTAACAACACCTGTAAATACATGATCCCATTCGAAGGGAAGGTACACACAATCATCCCTATTCTAACTACACCTACTTTGAGTCATTTTACCTAACTTAGGCATTAGAAGGTTCCCATTACAATCGGTGCTCCCAGTGTCATATTATTTTCCATTAAAGTACAGGTATCCAACAACTCACAGGAGGTGAAAATGGATCGACCAGATTTGATCGATAACACTTTTTATTCATAAATCAAGTCATTTAACCGTTGATTTTTAAGATAAATAATCAAATACCCTAACATTTTATATGTTCATCAAACCAACCGTTAAATCAACCATTCACCACTAAATGAAGATATCCTCCACTTTGAATTTAGACCACCCTTATTCACACATCAAGTTAAAATTCGAATCGGCTCATCTTGTTCATTACTTGTAAATATGCTTAACCTACCCTCAAAATTATAATCCAGGCATCTTACATCTGTGAATAGAGGTGGGCATCGAGTCGAGTCGGACCAGATTGGGTCCAACTTGACTCAATTCGATTTTTCCAAGAACTTGACCTGAACTCAATTTGATCCGGGATCGAGTTCGGCAGGGCTGACTTGATTTGATCCAAATCCTTGTTTGCCTAACACGAACCGAGTCGGAATTGGTCAGGGAAACCGAGTTGGATCGAGTTGAGTCTGTCTGGTCGATTCGGACTGGGCCAACTCAAGCCGAGCTGGAGACTCTCATGCTAGGAAAGAAATGAGAGGGAAATCAGGAGAGAGAGGGAGAGAAAGGAGGAGAGAAAAAAGGAGAGGAGAGAAATGAAGAGAGAAAGAAGGAGAGAAAGGACCTTGTGTGCCGCCGCTTGGGTAGGGATGGGTTAGGGTTCGCCGTTCGGGTAAAAGAGAGGTAAAAGTAAAAATTAAAATAAAATTGTTTATACTACCTGACTAGATCCGATTGGATTGGCTATTGACCCGAACTCGACTCGATGTGCGGTCGGATTTGAGTGGGTCTACTTGATCTGACCTGATCTTGGCTTTCGATTCAGGTCGGATCGAATTTGACTAGTTCAAATGAGTTGGATCCGTCGGTTTAGGTCAGATCTAGCCCAGCTCTACCCGTGAACTACTCCCTTAAATCTAGCAGTATATGTTACTAATTTAGAGTGCATAGAAAAAAAAAAATTTTTTTTATATATGTCCGTTTGCGAAATTGCCCGTACAACAATTTGTATACATGATTAACGTGTACCCCGATTTAAAAAGTCTAAAGTTTGGCCTAACTAATCAAGTCTGACTCCAATCAAACAGATTTTTTAGGATTCCCAAAACACTTAAATTAGCGATGAGCCAGGGAAAAAAAAAAGCTTCTTTCCAACTCAACAAAAGCACAAGAAAAAAAAAAAAGAAGGCTCAACACTACTATTTTATTTTATTTAAAATGTTAAAATTAATTGAAAATAAATTGAAAGAAAAGCCTCCAGAAACTTGTCCAAGTTACTCAACTTGAATATACACACTTTCAAGCTAGTTGGGTTTTCGATTTTTTTTTAAATTATAAGATGCACATATGAACACGAACTACGAGGATGGTGATCCCTAAAGTCCCTTTCATGCCAAGACAAAGCCAAGAACAAGCGATGCACCTGAAAATGTATTGACCTTGTGGGAACTTAATTTTTATATATAACATACTAACAAAAAATAAATAAATAAATTCGCACGTTTAAATATACACATTGGTTTCAGTGTATCAACGGACTCTATGTATATAAATGATATATTCTTAGCAAGCAACCCCAAAAGCAACACATTCCTCAAAAAGGCCTTGAGAAGTTGTAGATTATTTAAACTCTACCAAGAAAGAAAGACTACTATAGATTGATAGATAGACAGATGGGGAGAAGACCATGTTGCTCTAAGGTAGGAATCAATAGAGGAGCATGGTCTGCTCAGGAAGATAGAATCCTACGTAATTACATTAACAGACATGGAGAAGGAAAATGGAGAGACCTTGCTAAGAAAGCAGGTGAAGTAATTTGGTTTTTCAATTTATTTATTTATTTATTTTCTTTTTATGTTTTTGGATCTTGGGTTTTTGTTAATGTTGTAGAAGGGTTGATTTGTAGGTTTGAATCGGTGTGGTAAGAGTTGCAGGCTTAGGTGGTTGAATTATTTGAGACCAGATATCAAGAGGGGCAATATTTCCACTGATGAGGAAGATCTGATCATCAGACTCCATAAGCTCCTTGGAAACAGGTTTTTTTTTTTTTAAAAAAAAAAACTCTTTCAGGTTTCATGATTACCCACTGACATATCAAGTCACTTAGTTTGAAAATCAGGCCAGTATACTCATCGATCGGTTGGGACATAATGTTTTCAATGAATCTACAGCTGATGGTCAGACTCAATCTACTATGTCCGTTGCAAAATCCGTCATAAATTTGCGATTTTGGCATGGTGTTTCTTGACAGGTGATTCCATTTTGAGGCATACCGTTTGCATATGTTATAAGAAATTCAATATATGCAACATGGTGGCAAGGCGAGAAAAGGAGTGTTGGAAAGATCAGCAAAAACCACTGCATGTGATCATATCTCTATTCGTAATTGCTTTTAGCAAAAAATTACAAGTGTTAAGAGTTTTTTAGAAGTATTTAAAGAACAAACTACATTTTAATATAAACTAAGAAAATTAGGGTTTGTTTGGACACATTGAGAAACACAAGGTTTGAAGACAAATACCTCGTTCTACCGCATCCACCTGAAATCTCCAATTTCTTAAGCGGAATCTTCATTTATGAAACAAATATTGCGTTTCGTCCAAATGGGCGATTAGGCTCATTGATTTTTTGTTTTTTTTTTTTTTTGTTTTGTTTTGTAGCTTCTTATTTCAGAAGGTTGCAAATGCTTATACTTTTACAAGCTTTTACAAAAACATACTACATTTCTATTATAACAGCAGATATCTACAAGTTACCACTTGCCATATTACATTCCCTTATTGGAGTGATTGAGATTTTACATTTCTGTAGATGGTCAATCATCGCTGGAAGGTTGCCTGGGCGAACAGACAACGAAATCAAGAACTATTGGAACACGAAATTGAGTAAGAGGATGAAAGCCCAGTCCATTAAACTGACCACCCAAGTGAACCCTAAAAAACTTGATGAGAATAAGAAGAATAAGGACTCCGCGGAACCACCGATCAAGCCGGGACCCAAAGTGAATGAACCCCACCAAGTGATTCGAACCAAGGCGACACGATGCACGGAGGTTTTTCTACTGCCGCAACAAGACGAAACGATCAAGAAAGATATGGAGCCCATGTGTTATGGACCATCTCCGACGTTCATTCCCCACAAAGATGATTCCTTGAATTTTTTGATGGATTTTGATATGGGGGAGCTTCTAGCATGGGACGTTTTAGATTCTGATTTGGCGCAGCTTTGCGGTGACCCTGGAATGAAGGAGAATGTGATTGGTGGAGATGATGGGGCCCATGACTTGTCCTCATGTTATAATGTTTATCCCTTCTCATTGAGTGATGTAATGCTTGATGATGGGAGGGGAAGAGATTCTCTTGCAAGTAATAATGTAGCATCAGGGCTAGAAATTGCATCCTTAAATACTTGTTTGGAAGAGATCTAATGATGTTTAGGGGGGGTCATTTGTACTAAATTAGACTAATTATCCACCAGTAGAATGATATTTCATGATATTTGGTTCAACCAAATGCACCCTAAGGGAGTGTTTAGTTGTTGGTTTTTACATTTCTTGGCTTAGTAATTCTTAGCTAGAGTGTACGTAGGCTTTTATCTTCTTCTTTTTTCACCCAATTGTGGGCTCTTCTGTTTCTATTTGTTTTTCTTGAGCAGGTTCGCCTTTAATATATAGGTAATAAAAGAGGCGTTGTGCTTAGGGCCTGTTGGGGAGGTTCGCCTTTAATATATAGGTAATAAAAGAGGTGTTGTGCTTAGGGCCTGTTGGGGAGGTTCGCCTTTAATATATAGGTAATAAAAGAGGTGTTGTGCTTAGGGCCTGTCGGGGAGCGTGGATTTGGCTGGATTCATAACCCCCAGGATTGGAAACCCCTTGGATTGGCAATCCTCCCCATGTGTTTGGCACCCTGGAGTGTGGATCAACTTTAATTCAAAAATACCTATGTATGATATATTTACAAGGGTTTGAATTTACTTGCTAAATCAACTTTAATATCCCTAATTAGTGAGATATATAATTTTTGACACTATGATTGTGATAAGCCCGCTGAAATATATGCTTTGCTTGAAAATGATGAAATTCCAAGTCTCAGATGGACTGCAAGCACAAGATCATGTCTGAGTGACTAACCAACAATTTTTAATCGTTGATTAATGTTGACAATGTTTGGATGGTGCTAGACAATGTTTGGACGGTGCTGATTTACATGGACAATGTTTGGACGGTGCTGATCATTAGTAGTGGGCCATGTGCCCAACAAAATGATAGTGTAGAGTGACACACATGTTACACCGGCAACTACCTAAATGATTTTAGGTGTAATCCAAGCTTTCACCGTGGATTGCAAACCCCCTCAAAGAGGGGATTAGAAACCCCCTGGATTTGAAACTGCGGTTACTTTATGTTGCCAAACAACTAAGGGGAATTGAAACCCCTCCAATCCCCTCCACTCCACGGTGCCAAACGACCCCTTACACTCTTAAAAAGGAAAAAAAAAAATTAAAAAAATAAAACTCACACTTTTATGTTGGTATATAAATTTCCCATGAATTTCACTCCCTAGCTTTTCCTAAAAAGACTTACCCTAGATAAAAAGCTAGTGAATGAAAAGTACAGGGAATCAAAACAAGATTTTAAACTTTTTCCAAGTTTCACCAGAAAACTTCATGCACCAACCAAATAAAATTTGGTTTTCTCCTAGCGCAAGGTCTTGTGAATTCCCAACGATTCGCACACAAGGGTTAGGGAATTATCTAACATTACCTATGAAACATAGACACTAGGGAATCAATTCCCGACAAGGGGAAAAGGCATGTGAATTCTATTTTATTTTATTTTTAATTTTTTAAGAAAAGAAACTTTCATTCAAAAAATAAAGAACTATATAACAGGGAACATACAGATTCAGGCAAGCCTTAAGCCCCAAAAGCCAGCCCAGGCTCTTTTCAGTTTAAAGGAAATAGAGTTTTCAGTTTGTAAAGGAAATAGAGTTTTCAGTTTAAGTTTCTTATTCATTGACAAGGCCAACTTAGGGGTGGTATATTTGGACAACGATAACTTTAACTTTTTCAGTTGGGTATAGTCACACGCATATCAAGGCAATTTGCATCACGAATATGCCTTTCACTACGTTAGGATTTTGGGACCTCTCTCCCCCACAAACATGCTAAAGATTTAATTAGATAGCAGGTGGGGCCCACCGTGAAGCTTGTTATACATGCACACTGTTCATCCGTTTTGTAAGCTTATTTTAGAACTGCACAAAAATAACCAGGATTCAAGACTCAAGTAGGCCATACCAAAGGAAAAGGTGGGTAGGGAAATTCCTACGGTCCAAACCTCCATGGGATCAACAATGATGTTTACATGCTATCTATACCGTTCATAACGTAATTACTTCTGGGATGAACTAAAAACACAAATATTATCCTGATTCAAAACTTCTGCGGCCCCACGAATAATTTACCTGTAGATGCGAGGATTTTTCCAGCTCACTTTTATATTGGATCCGGCTTTTTTTGGCCATATGTCCTGAAATGGGCTCACAAAATGGATAAACGGGGTGGATTTCTCACAAACATTAAGGGCCCGTTTGGCCGGGTGGAATGGAAGGGATTGAATGGTATTAGGGTGGATGGCATGGATTTCTAGGTAATGATGGTGTTGTCAGTGGATTGTCTTGAGATCCATGGGATTGCTATATCCAGTCTGTTTGGCACGACCGGCCAATCCCAGGATTAAACCTTCCCATCCCTTCCAATCCCTCAAACCAAACACGTCCAGGCAAATTTGAACGGATTAAGGTGGATTGGATGGGATTTAAAGGTAATGATGGTGTTGTCAGTGGATTGTCTTGAGATCCATGGGATTGGGATCAGATCACCGACTCTGTTTGGCACGCCTGGCCAATCCCGGGATTTAACTTCCAATGCCATCCAGTCCCTTCCAATACCGGCCAAACGGGCCCTAAGGTGGCCCCACCTAGTTTTCCACCGCAGGAACTTCACGCAAAAGGCTTTCGGAGGAAATCTAAGTCCGAAATAGCCTCGGTAACCTGGATCTGTGAGGCCACCATAAGATGTATTTTATCCACCGTCCATCCATTTTATCAAGTGGACCACAACATAGGAAACGGTTGGGATTGGAGGCATACTATATTGTTGGGGGTGACAGAAGTTTAGGATCAAGCTCATTATGTTTTCATTCATCCAAATGTGTGATGGAAAATAAACATCATGAATGGCACTAGGAAGGTTTCAGCCGTCGGTTGCATTATCCCCAATGTATCCTGTTGTCTTATCCAATTGAGCTTTGGATCTACTTCATTTTTGGGCTCATGCCCTAAAATGATTGGCAAAATAGATGGACGGCATGGATCAAGTACATACATTATGGTGGGCCCCTTATCAAGTCTACAGGCAACCCTCGTCCCTCCGTTAGGCATGCGCTGTACCCGGTCCGCGTCCGTCTCATGGTATCCGTTGTATGGTGGATATACAACATGCATGCACCTCAATCAAACCGTTCTGACATTTGACAAGATCCATACGTTTTACCAAACTCCCATTGATTGGAAGATGATTCCAGCTGCCGGGTAAAGCAATTTTCTTGCTAAATCTCAACCAATGGCTACTACTCTGTGGGGCCACTGTAATTCATGTATTTTATCCACTCCGTCCGTAATTTTTAACAGATAATGTTATAGCTTTGGTCCAAAAATGAAGCATATACAAAGTTCAAGTGGACCCCACCACTAGAAACAGTGTGAATTAAAAGTCTATGTTGATAAAGCTGATATTTGTTTTTTACCTGCATACATGTCTTTGTCTTTGTGATCTTACGAAGAGGTTGGATGAAAAATAAACATCATTGTGGGCCTTAGGAAGGTTTCAACCATAGAAATTATTATTCCCACTGTTTCCTTCCTGGAGTATAGTCCACTCGAGCTTTGGATACTTTCAATTTTATGATCAACCCTTAAAAGGAACTGGAAAAATGGATGGACAGTGTGGATAAACCACATGCATTCACAGTAGTGGGCCCAACAGAGTTTACTCAGCACAATAAGAGCCTGCTGAGTTACTCATTACGCAATTCGACTATGTATGGGTCTTATCCACACCGTCCATCCATTTTTTTCATATAATTTTAACAAATAAGTAAAAAAAATGAGACATATCAAAGGCTCAAGTGGACCACACCATAGGAAGCAGCGGTGGTAATGATACTCACCGTTGAAACTTTTCTAGGGCCCACTGTGATTTTTATTTACCATCCAACCTATTCAAAAAGTTAAATAAACCTGGATGAAGAGAAAACACAAATATCAGCTCCATCCAAAACTTCTGTGGCCCCAAGAAGTTTTCAACCGTAGGAGTTTAATCTCCATTGTGTAGTCCACTTGAGCCTTGGATCTGCCTCATTTTTTATTTAATAACCTAAAATGATACGAAAAAAATGGATGGACGGTGTGGATGAGACCATACATCACAGTGGCCACTCAAAGCTGCTGCCCGTTCCCAGCTGGAGACAGGCAGGGGTAGGACGCAATCCGGGTCCTCCGATTTCTTTCTCAATAGGGCCGCGCATGATCCATTTACATGAGTCCGAGTGCTGGGCTCCCAACTCTTGCCTGTTCACAGGCATTCGTGAGAATTTGTGGTGGTCGAAAAAAGGTGGGCATGCACACGTCCGCACGTTGAGAGATCTTAGATCTGTGTCGTTCATCAAGTGGGGCCCATTTTAATCATGCGTATTCCCAAAAAATCAGGCCCTTCCACTAATTAAATGGGTCCCACATGTTCAAGGAAAATGGGCAGTTCCAATGGCCCACTTTCAATGACATGTCTGTCACCACCTAACAGGCAGACCTACCTTATTTTTAGGTCATGGTATGCCGTGTGCGGATAGCACGTAATGAACGGCCCAGATCTCACACATCTATGCCACATTGGCACGTCTGCCAACGAATGTTCAAAAGGCCTTAAGAAGGTTAGTTGGAGAGGAGAGGTTAGTTGCACTGCGTTTTCCGTCCTTGAATCCATAGGTCCAATGCTCAGATGTAACATTTAAAATTATCATCATGCACTCAATTTCTGTATATACGTTGCACGCATCTGGATATCCAGACCGTTCATCTGTTCTATCCTATTGTGGATGAGTCATCACTCAAGAATCACATTAGTCAGATGATCCCAACCATGAATTTTATACTTTTTCTTCCGATTCAACATCTAATCATCCAGATTTTTGGAATCAATCGCTATGATCACCCAAACAATGTTATCTTTAGCAAACATCCTATCCATTGTGGGTCCCAACAGTTGAAAGCTCTGGATATCATACGTACCCATACTCATGATTTAGACTGGTAGATCTTGGACCACAGGTGGATCTGGCCCACGCGTGGGTTGTCAGTTCTAAGGTGTACTCGAGTTTCAGTTATTGCCGAAAACTATAGGTTGGCCTGACAGTGATGTAGAGTCACGGCTCATGTAGTACTCTTCAATGCACGCTTTCCACAAAGAGACGATTCACATGCAAGCGGTGTTGTCGTTGTTTTCCGCTGTACCTGTGCGGACGTCACAGAATTGAACGGAACAAATATGCCACCCATATTTTAGGAAACTCGCTTAACATGAAAATTTGATTAGGTGATATTCATATGGTTGTGGGGTTTGTCATTTGGTGATGGGTTACACTTTTTTGACTTCAGTATGAAATGAGTTTTCACATGAAAGGATTTTTTAATATAGATAAAGTGAAATAATAAATGAATTCTTACTGTCTGTAGTAAGAAATAGTTGCAAAGCACATTTCTGACTTAAATTATAGTTAAAATTATTAGCTACTTGATTACCATTACGGATTACACTTCAGAATGTAAATAGTAGGCTGAAAAGTAAAAGATTACATTAAGGAATGTAATTTGTTTGAGAGGAAAGATAATTTATTATACCATGGTGTGTAAATTAACTGGTAATTGAAAGGATAATTGAAAGATAATGTTTGATTTGATTGAGTTAGTATGAGATGAAATTTTTCTTTTGCATTCATTTTCTATTTATATCTTTAATCCAATCATTTGGATCCTTTGCATGTTCTGACAGTTGCAATAACCATTCGCTACTATTGGGCTTTCTTTGTTTCTTCTTTGGTCATTTGTCTTATAACCATTCCTTTACGATTACTTATTCATCGGCTGCTTAGACATTGATGAGGCATTGTTTGATACATTCTGCTATTGTTTGTTAAGAAATATTTTCAAATCTCCAAATACACTATGTAGATTTGTTTAAATTACACGTAATATATCCTGTTTGGCTCTCACGAGGAATGACAATAATGGGGTTGAAGAATAGGGCCTTTCAAGAATACATGCAATGTGCTAGGTTCTCACATGGAAAGCCTCTCACCGTGTAAGACATTTGAGTTGTGCAATGTACATCATCGTAAAGATTAGATTTATTTATATATTTATTATTATTATTATTTTTTAAAGGTGGGGAGTTGATACACCCCCTCTAAGCATGAATACATAGCTTGTAGCTGACTTTCCTCTCAATTGTTATCTTATATGATATATGCAAATTGCTCAAGTATGATATTTGGGCTTTCATAGTGCAACATCAAGTCTTTTATTATTTTAAAATAACAAAATATGTATTTGACAACTCATTTCCAATGAGACTATATTTACTTTAGTATCTACTTTATATTAAAGCATAACGTATATTATCTAGCACAACTCATATAAGGCATTGAGAATATAGCCTATTTCTTAGCATTGGTTAGAGGACATGACTTATTGTCTAGTTTAGTAATATTTTCTTTGAGGATTTCAATGGGTTTTACATTTCCCTTATTAAATCGCTCTAAGATTTTGTGTATATATAGGTAGATTAAGATAAGCCTCAAATCCTCATAAGGTGTGTTCATCCCCATCGTCGCTAATTCCTACGAGAACCAATTAAAATGAATTACGTGCAATCAGTATGGATCTGCATGGTATATTTGAAAATCTACGGAGATATACAAAGAGAATCTACGATAGTACAGCTGGAGCACATCCAGCGATGCCACGACATTGCTTAAGTGGCCGATGGAAGAGCAATTGTTTAGAAGGGGTTACAAGACAAATGATAAGAGCAATAGTAAAGAAAGTCATGTAGTGATGAACGATTATAACAACCGTCAGAACGTGAGAAGGATCTAGATGGCCAGGGTATGACTATAAATAACAAGGATCTCATACCAATCCAATCAAACCCAAGCATTATCTTTCAAATTATCCTTTCAATTACCTGTTATTTTACATTCCTTAGTGTAATAGCTTTACTTTTTCTTTCAAATCAATTACATTACATAGTGTAATTCCTTACTTTTTATTTGTTGTTTACATTATGTAGTGTAATCCGTAATGATAATCAAGTAGCTAGTAACTTTAGCTGCAATTCGAGTCTAATCTCGTACGCTGGATTCAATTCTCTGTCTAGGAAGGTTCTTCGCAGCCATTCCCCGCGATCGACTATAAGAACTCCCTTCTTGTTTATTCTTTTATATGTATTGAAAAGTCCTTTCATACGAAAGACAAAAGTGTAACCCATCATAAGAGGACAAACCATACTCTCTGAATATTGCCTGATCTTATTTACACATTGAGCAAGTAGCTAAATTGGCAACTGATCTCATCAGATCTTGGTCTATACTACGTATTTGACTATCTCAACTCTTGGGGTCATAGTTGTTCGGTTTGAATTGATCTGCAAATTCAGTTCTGGCATGCCCACACTTACCACATGACCAAACTGTCGAAAACAACGAGCAACAGGATGGTCCCTAATAAGCTTTACTCCAAAAATTAGGTTGGTTTCATTATAATCTTTCGTATTAAAGTTTGAGAAAAGTCAAACTTTTACCATCATCAACAATTGCATTCCATTAGTAGCAAGTGTGATGTTATTTATATAAACATACAGCATTACAAAAGATCTTCCAAACCATTTTACATATGATCTTCATGGTTTATTCCAAATGTAAAAGCGATAATGACTAAGTGGAATCTCATGTACACTACTTTTAAGATTACTTTAGCTTATAAGTAGATTTTAAATATTTTCAAATTATCTTTAAGTTTTTTTTAATCCACGTCCCATGGGTCACTGCATGAATGTATATTTCTTTGTCTAGATCAACATTAATAGACCTCTAAGTCTAAATTTGTGAAAATAAATAAGATCATGTGAATTGAGAAGATTTATACAACATGTGAAAAGGACTTAATTTTCCTAATCAACAACTTTAATTTATATGAAATCTTTAGCCATAATCATTTATTGTACTTGTTTATTGTACCATCTAACTTTTTTTTAATTACCAATATCTATTAATTTTCTGTCACTTTACAATTACGAGTATCTATGAAAATAACATTAATGTACTATTAACTTATCTTATAGAGTTGTGTGCTGGATCCGGCTAACATTTGTTTGGAGCCATTGGATTATTTAGAGATGATATGCACCGTAGGCTCCTGTTTTCAGACTGTACAAGTGGGGCCCATTGTCCACTGATCCTGATCATTGCCAGTTGAACCACATCGTTTGTGGACCATGCCTCCAAAGTATTCCAGATTGGAAGATCCTAGCCACCCAAATTGGGCTTCTTCTCAGATAAACCTTGACTGTTGCTGTACTTCTTAATGGTGTCTATTTGCAGTCAACAAATTAAAGGGTCTGGATTGCCGCATGGATGATGGTTTTGGGACATATATAGTCCCTCCGTGATGAATCACAACAGCTTGGATTCCTGAAAAATGGGACCCACTTGTATGGATTGGAAACTCAAATATACTCTACATATCCTTGGGTGGTCAAGGACCCATGCATCTATAAGGCAGCCCATTTATACACCACCACCTTCCAGCTTGGCAATGATGTGTGAGATCCAAGCCGTCCATCAGGTGAGCACAATGTGTAGACGCCCTGGCTGAGAAATCAATCCAATCCACTTATGATTGTCGCCTCCAAAGTTAGAAACAAATGAACGGCTTAGGAAAACTCAACCTTTAGGAGCGGATCTACATGGTTGGACCCCACCTGACTGGCAGCTTGGATCTTTCATACATACTAGCTAAACATGCCTAAAAAATTATGACCGTTAAACTACAAATCCAATAAAAAAACACAAATCCCTCCTTAAGAAGGCACTTTTTTAGTTCATTGGATTATTGCCATTCGATCCATAACTTGTAAAATGAAAGGAGGTTATCAGGTTGACCGAAAGCTTAACCCTCAAAAAGTATTCAACGGTAGTCGTCCAATCTCGATCATTTCATGTGATGTGGTCCACTTGAGCTTCTTATTAGACTTCTTTCTGGGCTAATGCCCTCAAAATGGCCAGCCAAACGGATGGACGGCATGGATCTCACTAGTACAGATATGTGGGTCCCACCGATAGACGATTGGTATCAAAACGGACATCAATCACAGTGTAAAACAGTAGAAACATTATTTCATTCGGGATAGAAATGTCATTACAACCGCTAACCGTTATGTACTTTTTTGGAACCTGCAATCCAAGTGTATATGCCGTATCCATAGCTCAGCTGGTAGACTGAGTGGAGATACCTCGTTTCAACACTTGAGGTCTTGGTATGATCTCTAGTGGGGGTGGCTAACATGGAGTGTGTGTAATGACATGGGTGTGTACTAACAAGCTAATCCAAAAAAAGAAAAAGAAAAAGGTGTTTATATATATATATATATATATATATATATATATATATATATATATATATATATATATATATATATATATATATGTAAGACCCGTATCCTAGTCCGTACCGTTCCGTAGGCTCCCGCGGTCCTTTCGGTCGAATTCCGGCAATCTTCAACCCATATCCGATGTTTGCGCGCGATCCTAAACCGGGTTCCGCATACCGAAGTCAGCTCGAACCGAGACTCGTATCTTAGCGACCGCGCCGTCGTCGCGGTTCTAACGCCGCAACTCGCACATCGAACCGATACTCAGGCCAGGAGATGTGGGCCTGCGTTCATTCCAAAGAAACGCCGCGCGTTGCAATTATCAAGGGAATCTCTACGATCTGTCCCATCAATCAATATCAAGTACAAGCTTTACCCCAAGTACAACAACTCATCCCTACCTTTTCAAAAGTCCACTCTCTCTCCACCCCACCATTCCCCTTTACAAAATTTCAACCACAACCATATCTCTTTTACAAATTTTCAACCCAACCCATACCCTTCCTTACATCACCCCATCCATACCATTTCCATCACCTCACTCCCTCTCTCTTATTTCTCAAATCTCCCAAAGCAACCCAAAATTCCAACGTCCAAGCTCCTCTCTCCCAAGCCAAGCGTGGCCCACCCTCTCATCTCTCATCCCCACCATCGAAACTCCATCATCCACCGTTGGAGTTTGATCTTAGGAGCTAAGGAGGCTAAGGAAGCTAGGAGACGGCCGATAGGTGGGTGATCCATCGTTAATTTTTTTCTTTAAGGGACCCACTTATGATGGGACCCACTTGATGTATGTGTTTATGATTAAAGAGGGGCCCATAGTGGCGGGGTCCCTCCACTCCACCGATCTCTCTCTATTTCTCTCACTCACTCTCTCTCTCCCTCTTTTCATTGTGATGGTGTGGATCCCACCAATATGTGATATATCTACTCCGTCCATCAACATCAGACAGTGTGGCCCACCCTATTGCAGGTGATGATCCACACCATCCACTGTTTAGATGGACCTAATACACCCTTCCTTCTATATATTATATTTTATATAATATATATATGGTATATATAATATAATATATATATTGTATATATATAATATAAGATATATATTATATATGTATATATGTCACGCCCCAAAGCCGAAAATCAGATTCACAAGAATCCCGATCGCCGAATCTGGTGTCGACAGCCTCCATAGTACCCTATTCTTGGCTCCTAGCGTTCATACGCAAGATTCCGATCCTGGGATCGTACAAGGAGGATTTTTTTTTTTATCGATGTACATTTAACTCGTAATAAGCATAATCACAAGTATACCTAAATTATAAAGACAACATCATCATCATATATCCACTAATATAAACATTTGAATATAATACTGAAAGGAAAATACATAAATCGAAAGTCAAGCTCCAGAAGACCACTCTACACTCCAAGCTCAACACTGCCGCTACCTAACATCACCTGCACGCATCTATTATGCATAAGCTTATAGAAAGCTTAGAGGGTGGTGTAAGTGTGTGCACAAGGTAAGTGCCAAGTATTCAATACAATGTCATAGTCATACAATACCGAAAATACTAGTAATCCATAAATCATACAATGTCGGAAATAAGCAGAAATACTGACAAGATCATGGATCATCAGAGTAAGCAGCAATACTGACAAGATGAAGAATTATCAAAGTAAGCAGAAATACCGACGAGATCAAGAATTATCAGAGTAAACAGATATACTGACAAGGTCACAAATCATATGATAACAGAGTAAGCGGAAATACTGACAAGTCCATGAGTCATACAATATTAAAATACACAATACGAATCAACTATGCAAATGAGGAGTCATAGAGAGCCAAATATCAGATACAAAGGATGCAATGCAATATACATTCCTGATGAGTAACACAAATAGCGTCAGCCGTACTTAGACCATATAAATGCAGAAATATAATAACCCAATTTGTCGTATGCCGTGGGTGTAATGCAACATGCGGTGCGAATGGAATGACCATGCTAGAGTGTGAAGTCAGGATGATAGTATGTAGTATCGCAGGCTATGAGGTCCATCACAATGGACTTCTATCCAAACCAATCCCATACCTAGTTTGGATAGTCAGACTCAATGTGGTAAACTCCTGATCTCATGTTAGTCACGCACCCCAACTGAAATCCTGGCGATTGCGAAGGTACACATAACAATTAGTTACGCACCACCAGCCCGAGTGGATAATGAATGATGAATGAATAAATGAATATGCAACTCCTACTCACTAAGTCCATATATCGGTACGATTCATCTCTGGGATCATCACCGGGGTTTAGTACACTCTAAATGGCACTGCCGCTCTCTCAGCCGCACAATCCAAGTGAGCGTAAGAAACCTCACTATCCGCCTGGCCAATAGTTTGCCAATACTTATCTGGCACGTCGATAGCGGACCCATTCATGAGCTGGTCAAACTCAGCCTAGTATTGCCCCCTACCCTCGGGCGGGTAAGGCCACACCCCCTCCCAACAGACCACGACACAGTGGGAGACGCGGCCTCCTGGTATTCGGCACTCGGGCACTGATGTATCCACTCGGTCTCGACGTTGGGGCGTCTCTTGGCCACGGAAGTTTAAAAATTTTCACCCAGGGACATCTATGGCGCTCGTATGCTAAAATCAAATATTTTCGGTGTCCCATCTAGCCATCCACGATATGCCTGTGGAGGCTACAGCCCTGATGTCGCTAGGGCGTACAGTAATCACAACACATAATGTAGGATGCATGAGTCAAACATCCAGTCATGCGTCAATCCTGCACATACCATGCGCTCATGTGAAATAGCCTTTGCCTATCAGAGAGTCTCATAACAATCTGCCCAATGACATATGCAATAGTCAACTACATCTCATAACAAACATGTAGATGATGCGTATGGGCATGTATGATGATATTAGGCTGTCACATACTCATAATCGGTGTCAATGATCAGCCTCAACAATGTGAACATTTAACCAACATTGCCCCCAAGGAATGGCTCACATAGAGCCAAACATATAATGGGCCCACGACCCCACATAAAGGCCTAATATACAACGCAATGGGCCTTACTTAAGGGCCACATATACACAACAGGTGGACCCTGCTCATGGGCCTCAAATACATGACATGTGGGCCTTACACATGGGTCTCGAATACATCAAATGGGTCAAGCATCATGGGCCTAATACATATCACAATGGGCCTTGCCCATAGGCCACGAATACATCACAATGGGCCTTAAATACATCACAATGGGCCTTGCCCATAGGCCTCAAATACATCACAATGGGCCTTGCCCATAGGCCTCAAATACATCACAATGGGCCTCAACTATGGGTCGTATATACATCATATAGGTATCAACAATAGGCCTTGGCAATCGAAATCGGCCTTAACAATCGGGTTCGACATTCGGAACCGGCCTCGATACTCAGCCTCGGCAATCAGAATCAGCCTATACAATCGGCCTCGACAAATCAGAATCGATCGATAATCTAAATCGGCAAATCGATCACGTAAATTGGCAATCGGTCACGACAATCGAAATCGATCGATAGTCGGAATCGGCAAATCGGTCATATCAATCGAAATCAACAATCGGTCATGATAAACGGCATCGATCGGTAATCTGCCTCGATACTCGGAATCAACAATCGGTCACGATAATCGGCCACGATCGCCAGGCGAGGTCCATATGTGGACGACCGATGATGGACCAAGCGATATCAATGAGGCCCATTTGTTTGGGTTAACCCACTAGAGAATTATGAAGATGGGCCTTATCAAGCCTAAGAAAAAGTCACAATGTAGAATCTAACCATCACTACTCAACAATGTTGACATTCAACCATCATTACTCCCAAGGAATGGCCTACATAAAGCCAAATATATAGTGGGCCCATGGCTTCACAAAAAGGCCTAATATACATCGTAAAGGGCCATAATACATTGCATGGGCCTTACCACCTAGCCATAAATACACCATAATGGGCTACGACTCGTGAAACTCAATATATAGCAATGGGTCGCACTAATGGGCCACACACACATCAAGTGGGTTACATCAATGGGCCGCATTAATGGGCCTCATACACATCAAGTGGGTTACATCAATGGGCCGCATTAATGGGCCTCATACACATCAAGTGGGTTGCGTCAATGGGCAGCACTAATGGGCCTCCTACACATCAAGTGAGTCGCATCAATGGGCCGCACTAATGGGCCTCACACACATCAAGTGGGTTACATCAATGGGCCACATTAATGGGCCTCATACACATCAAGTGGGTTACATTAATGGGCCGCATTAATGGGCCTCATACACATCAAGTGGGTTACATCAATGGGCCGCACAAATGCACAATAGGTAGGCCCTGCACATGCAACAGATGGGCCCCACCAGATGGTTAGTGTGGATATAGAAGGCATATATCTAGTGGGTCACACATCCCATGGACGTTGTGAATAAAACATACATCGAGGCTGGCCCTATATGACTTGGACGGTTATGATGGAACATATGAGGTGGGCTCTATTCACGGGCTCCAAATACATTACAATGGGCCTTAACTCACGGGCCCCAATACATCACAATGGGTCTCAACCCATGGGCCCTGATACATCATAATGGGCCACATCTCATGGGCCTCGAACACACCACACTGGGCTACGTCCCATAGGTCTTAAATATATCACAATGGGCCTCGTACCTGGGCCTCAAATAAATCACAATGGGTCACGTCATACAAGTCAAAAATACATTACAATGATCCTCAACGCATGGCCTAGAAATATATCGCAATGGGCCGCTCATATGGGCCTCGTGTATATAGAATCAGGTCGTGCCAATGAGCCTCATGTATATCGAATCGGCCTGGATGAACAACACCTATAACAGTGGGCCGCACGTCCAGCGGACTGGACGACATGGTTATAACACATACATCACGATGGGCCCAACCCCAAAATAAATGGATGGTGTAGATACAATGCTTGCATCATGGTGGGTGGTTAGATGGTGCAGCTGCATCATGGTGGGACCGCACATGGGTCCTCAATTTGGACGGCATAGAGGAGGCACATACCTCATGGGGACCACAGAAATTGGTAACGTCAATTCACCAACCATGTAGCAGGCGTGAGGTACACCATCCAAACCGTTGGCAGGTGGGTCCCACATGGGGCCCACAATATACGTATATACCATATACATATATGTGTATGTATATATATATCACACACCTATATATATATATATATATATATATATATATATATATATATATATATATATATATATATAATAAAATATTATATTAAAAGGAGAGAGTTCATACGTCCAGCGTTTGGACTGACGGTGTGGATTTAAACCACATAGGGTCCATACAAATGGACGGACGATGTGACCCTATGTGGTTTAAATCCACACCGTCAGTCCAGACGCTGGACGTATGAACTCTCTCCTTTTAATATAATATTTTATTATATATATATATATATATATATATATATATATATAAGGTCACATATATATATGAAGAGGAAAACAAATTTCATCATGATCCAAAACTTCTTGATGACCCAAAGGGTGATGGCGTAGACCCCACTGTTTCTGTGATGTGGGCCACTGAGTAATGAGCCACATTGGAGTGGATCCACTGAGGTGGGTACCCGATGAATGGTGTGGATATCAAATATACATCATGGTGTGGCCCACCATGATGCCGCCCATGCCTATTGTGAATGTTTGTATATTTTTTTTTGAAAAATAGAATTTTTAGGGTTTTTTGTACGTGAGGCCCAAATCAGGTGAATCTAACCCATCCATTGCATTCCATGTCTCAAGACAGACCAAACAAGCCCAATTTAAATATGTTTTAGAGGTGTATAAAGATCAGAGTGCATTTCAACAATGAAAACTACTGTTTTCTAAGCTATGGCCCACCAGATAGTCGGATTGACTTCATTTTTCGGCTCAACGCCTAAAATGACATGGGGAATAGAATGGACGGCATGGATTGGATTGATATATCAAGTTGGGGCCTGTAGGAGTGGTCCATCCAAAGTTGAAAAATCAAACTGACACTTTTGTTTACTTGTTAGTACACAACATTGTTAGTTCACGCTTCACCTTGTGGCATCGTCCAGCGTCCCTGGACGCTGGACAGTTGAATCACACAAATATTTAAGGTGGGCCCCACCACAGATATGCTATTAGGGTAGGCCACCAATGGTCAGATGGTGTGTATAATACACGCATGACTGGTGGGTCCCACGTCTAGCACCATCTTTCAAGGTGAGTCCACGTTCTAACACCAAAAGAGAAGGAGAGGGAGAAATAGAGAAAAGAAGGAAAGATTGGTGGAAATAGGAGGGACCCCATTACTATGGCCCCCTCTATACAACACATATATCAAGATGGGTCCCACATATGGGGCCTTCAAATCACAAATCAAGTAATAAAATCACCCACCTCGAGATCTCTCCTTCCTTCTACCGCCAATGCATGATAGAGTCCCAAATGGACAATTTCAATGGTTGAGATGGGCTTAGGATGGTGGGATCGGGTGGTAAAAAGGTGGACCACACTACTTTCTCTGATGGAAGCCATGGACGTGAGTTGCTCCCATGAAGCTTAGGAGAAATGAGAGAGAGAGATGATGGGAGAGAAGTGATGGTGAGTGATGTAAGTAGGTACTTTCTTGTAAGAAAATGTTGACTTTTGGGGAGGGTGGTTGTACTTGGGGATGGGTGTAAGTGATGATGAGTGATGGGAGTGTACTTAACATTTGATGTGATGGATTCTAGTGAGATTTGTAACGAGCGGTGTGTTCCTCGAACTAAGGGCGGGTCCACATCCCCCTGCCAGGGTACCGGATCGGTATGCAAGACATGGCGTTGGAACCGCGGCGATGGTGCTGTCGTAATGGTACAAGTTTCAGTTCGAACCAACTTCAGTATGCGGGACCCGGTTTAGGATCACGCGCAAACGTCGGATATGGGTCAAAGGGTTGCTGGAATTCGACCGAAAGGACCGCGGAAGCCAACGAAACGGTACGGACTAGGACACGGATCTTACAATATACATGCAGGTGGGCCACGTTCATGTGGGACCCACCTTAATGACACTTGGACCACCTACATGTGGAATCCACCATGATAATTGTGTTATATCCATATTGTCTAGCGGCCAGGAGACGCTAGACATGGAGTGGCTATCATGGAGTGCGTGTACGGACATGGGTGTGTACTTACAAGCTAACAAAAAAAAAAATATAAAAGTACTTTTGGGGTGGGCAACTTATGCAAGCCCCACCCTGATGCATGTACTTAATCTAAGCCGTCCATCCTCTTCCTCAAATCATTTTAGGCGTTAAGCTGAGAAATGAAATTAATTCGAGTATCTAGTGGGCCGTATTTTAGAAAATGGTGGTCATTACCATTAAAAATCCACCTGATGACCCTATACACGAAAATACTTCGCATATTAGACTCGTTTGGCTTGTCTTGAGCCGCAAGAGCAAGTGGACGGAGTGGATTTTGTTGATGTGGGCCCCACCTAGGAAAATCTGTAGAAAAACAGATTTAGAAAATAAAATAAAAAATAAAGCAGCCGCCGCTGCTGCTGCTGAGGATGCAGCAGCGTCCTGTGCTGGCAGGCAGGCGGACGGATGGGCTGGGCGTCACGGCCCCAGCTATGGGCCCCGCCGTGATGCGTTTCGAACATCAACTCTGTGCATTTGTTGCGTCCCCTTTAAATTATGAGATATCCTAAAAATCAGCCGTATACGGAACTCAGGTGGGCCATACCATCTAAAATCATGTGAAGACATGCCTAAAACATATAAAATCACTTGGTGGGGCCTACCTGAAATTTGGATGCGGCTGAAACTTGGTCTGAACCCTCAGCCAAGTGGGACACACATAATGGGTGGACTGGATTTGTGAACCACATTACAGTGGGCCCCAGGCCCACCCCTAGGTCCATGTGACCTTATAAACAAGTTGAATGACAAGTAAATATTACAGTGGGCCCTACCCTGGCCCACGTGACCTTATGCACAGGTTGGATGCAATTAAACATTATGGTGGGCTCTGGTCCACGTGACCTTGTGAACAGATGAAAATAAACATTACGGTGGGCCCAGGTCCGTGTGACCTTATCCATAAGTTGGGTGGAAAAATAAACATTTTGGTGGGCCCAAGTCTGTATGGCCTTATCAACAGGATTGGGTGGAAAATAAATATTATGGTAGGCCCCACGCGGGACCCACTTATGTGTGTGCACTATACTCCCCATCAGTGTGGTCCCCAACATGAGGTATGTGTATTATCTATGCTATCCATCCCTATCGGACCCACCATGATGCATGTGTCACATCCAAACTGTCCAATCATTTTTTTTAAAAAAAAAGATAAATGTAAGGCTTAAGGCAAAAATAAGACAAATCTATTTATCATGTGGACCACACTGTACTGTAGGGATTAAATGGCTACCATTGAAATCCCTTGGGACCTTATGATTAGATTGGATGGGAAATAAAGGTTATGGCGGGCCTTGGGAATTTTAATGGTGGAAATCGTTATCACCACTTATAATTTGGGTGTGACCCATTTGATATACCTGAGGCCCATTTGTGTGGCTGTTATTAAGGCCCACCTTGATATATATACAAGGCCCATGTTATGAGGCCATTTGATGTATTAGAGGCCCATGGGTCGAAGCCCATTAAGACATACATGAGGCCCATTATAGTGTGATTCCACCATGGTATATGTGATGACCCTTATAGCGGGCTATGCTTTGGGAGCAATGATGGTTAGATGCTCACATTGTAAGGATGATGTCGGTTAAATGTCCGCATTGTCACTCTCTCTAGGACCCATTGACAGGCCCATACTTGTAGTGTGTAGACTGTCTAGGCCCATCTTCATTATGACAGAGCCCATCACCACATAACTTGTTTAGTATAGATCCATGATTCATGATCATACACATCATATGTATGCCTGATATGAGGAATGACTGATTATTACATATGCCTCCGGGCAGATTGTTTATGGGCTCCCTGATAGGTAGGGTTGCCCCACATAAGCGCTCGGTACGCGCAGGATTGTTGCATGTCTGATAGTATGATTCATGCACTTGCATTTGTGTGATTGTGATTATTATATGCCCTAGCGACATCAAGGCCATAGCCTCCACAGACACATCGTGAGTGGCTAGATTGGATACTGAAAATATTGTTACTAAGCATCGGGGCGTCATATATGGCCCTGAGTGAAAATTCCTAAACTCGATGGTACCAGAGGATGACTCCAACGTTGAGACCGAGTGGATATATGAGCGCACCAGGGCCGAATACTAGGAGGCCGCGTCTCTCACTGTATCGTGGTCGGTTGGAAAGGAGTGTGGCCTTACTCGCCCTAGGGTAGGGGGCAATACTAGGCTGAGTTTGACCAGCTCGTGAATGGGTCCACTATCGACATACCGGATAGGTATTGGCAGACTATTGGCCAGGCGGATAGTGAAGTTTCTTACGCTCACTTGGACTGTGCGGCTAGGAGAGCGGCAATGCCACTTGGAGTGTACTAAACACCGGTGATTATCCAGAATGAGAACTGTACTGATATATGATGAGGATTGGCATGCTTGAGTTGCATCTTGCATCGCATGGCCGTGTTATAGCCGATAGCATTCATATCTTGCACCGCATAGCCTTGGTACGGCTGATTGCATTCATGTATTCATCACCATAATTCCACATTACTCTGACCTTGCATTCTAAGCACGCTTATATTGCGCACACACTTACACCACCCTCTAAGCTTTCTATAAGCTTATGCACGATCGATGCGTGCAGGTGACACAAGGACACAGCCGTAGCCTTGTCAGAGTTGGAGCTTACAGTCGAGCTTTTGGAGTTCCTATTATTATCGTCATATTGTATTTTCATTTTACATGCATTGTACTCAAAAGTTTTTTATCATAGTGAATTTTGTGATGGTGTTCTTGTAGTTATTGTTCGTGGGTTATGCTTGTGGTTATGCTCATTATGAATTAAATTGATATTAGAAATCCTCCTTTTAGGATCCCAAGATTGGAACCTGGTAAATGGGTGCCGGGAGCTGAGAATAGTGTTCTACGGAGGCTGTCGGCATCGGATTCGGCGATCGGGAATTTTGTGAGCAATGTCCAGTTATACATCGGTTCGTAAGTCAGTCATTATGTGCGAACCTTGCTATCAACCGTCGGATAAGGAAGACGGTTTGGATGAAGGCACTCTTATAGGCGAGTTTGAAAGAGCGAGTTTCTTCTCTGGCACGCCTATTTATTCACGCCGCCGAAGCCTTTTCACGTAAAATTCTTCAGTTGGGATACTAAGTGGGTCCCACCAAGATGTTAAAAATAAATTCATGCCGGCCATACATTTAAAAAAATAATATTATAGTTTGAATCCAAAACTGAGGTAGTTCAAAATCTCAAGTGGGACACACAGTGTTGATTGAACTCTCACCATTAAAAACTTCCTGGGGCTACCAAAATTTTGGATCAAGTTGATATTTGTTTTTTTCATCATCCAGGTCTGTATGACCTAATGTATAAGTTGGATGTCAAATAAATATCACGGTGGGCCTTAAAAAATATTTAACGGTGAGAATCATTATCACCGCTGCTTCTTGTGGTGTGGTCCACTTCAGATTTGGATCTGCCTCAGTTTTGGGATAATGTCGTAAAATGATAAGGAAAAACGGATGGATGGGGTAAATTTCTCAAAAACATCATGGTGAGCCCCACCTAAGGTTTACAGTGCGCGAAGGGCGCGGATTAGATACCGACAAGGTTAGTAGCCAAATCGCTATTGAAGTGACGTCACCAAGCTCTGCGGGCCATAGCATGATGCATGCGTTGTATCCATACCGTCCAACCATTTGTAGAAATTGTTTTATGGCAGGAGAAAAGAATGAGATAGATCACAATTCAAGTGGACTAACCACAGAAAACTGTGAGATCAGTCACACCCACCGTTGAAACATTTGTAGGCCCACCAGATGTATTTTTTAAGTCCAACCTATTCATAAGTTAACATAGAGATAGATAAAGTGAAATATATATAAGCTTGATCAAAAACTTTTGTGGCACCTAAGAAGTTTTGAATGGTGGATGTCACTATCCCCACTGTTTTCTATGGTGGGGTCCACTTGAACTTTAGATCTATCTCATTCTTTCTCTCATGACATAAAACGATCTCTCCAAATGGATAGACGGTATGGATACAACACATGCATCATGTTGGGGTCCACAGAGCTTGGTGACGTCACACGAAAGGCTTTCACATGAAATCCGCATTCGAAAAAACTTGGATTTTTTGCGAAAGCCTTTCACATGGAGTTCCTACGCTGGAAACCGTGATGTTTTTGAGAAATCTAATCCGTTCATTCGTTTTATGAGATCATTTTAGGACATGTATATAAAAACGAGCCAAATCCAATACTCAAGTGGGCCGATAATATTTAGGCGTGCACATCGAACCGGTAGAACCGTGGAACCGGACCAGAACCGACCAAACGGTCCACTTTGGTCCGGTTCTAGAGTGCACCGGTTCCGGTTCCAGAGTGCACCGGTTCCGGTTCCGGTTCCAAAAATTAAAGAACCGATGTAATCGATTACGGTTCTCGGTTTAGGGATATGTAGAACCGAACCGAACCGATCCGTATAATCGAACCATGGATCCGAACTGCGGAACCGAACCATGGTACCGAACCTAGAACCGAACCTGGAACCGAACTTGGAACTAAACTAGGAACCCTTTGATTGTTTCCATATTTGACTCATGATTTATGGTTTACAGTGCACCATTTGATTATTTCCATAAATGTTTTTTTTTTTAAAAAAAAACCTTGAATATCGATAGATTCCCATCTCTTTATTCCAAACATTCTTCAATTTAAAACGCTAGCAACGACAATTACATTATTTTCTCTATTGTGTAGCAAGCTCACAGAATGTTCCAAGTTCCGTTGGCTGTCTTACCAAAATTCAATAAGAATTTATTAATCAGTAACTAAATGTGGGCCGTTCAAATGGTAGTTAAAATGGAGAAAATGTGGGAAGTTGGATGGTTCGGATTGTTAGATCAGTACAATTTTCAGGCACCACTCCCATCCATAGCAGTTCCCACACACATAAATGACATGGGTAGAGTCGAACCCGGCCCGAGAAAAACAATGCCTAGTTGAGGAATTTCGTCAGACATGTAGAATAACATGAAATTCAAGCTGCATCACATTTTCTTCACAACTATCTTTCCAATTTCACACTCTCCATATCCATTACCGGATCCAAGTCAAAGAAATGCCAGCTCGTCTCATGGAAAGCACGGAAGAAATCATCGGAGATCGTCTCGATTTCGACCTCCTCCACAAACCTCCCCACAGCTAGAACATGCCTTGCGAAAGAGGCAATCGCAGACCCCTTGAATTCCGAGACCATCCATATATGTATTTTAACACACCTTGTACAATATCTAAACCATTCATCAAATGGGTCACAACACGAATAGACATGGGCTAGATTATAAAATAAAACATGCAATTGGACTAGATTATAAAAAACCCAGAACCGTGGAACCGAACCGGTTTTAACGGTTCAGTTCCGGTTCGGTTTTAGGGTGCTAGCGGTCTGGTTCCGGTTCCAAATATCCTAGAACTGGTGAAGATTGAACTTACACAGTTGAAATATTCGTAGGTCACAGAAGTTTTGAATCAGGATAATATTTGTGTTCTCAGCTAATCCTTGTAGAAATGACGTTATGAATGGTATAGATGGCATGTAAATATCACTGTCGACCCCAAGGAGGTTTCAACAGTAGGAATTTACCTACCCCCTTTTCCTTTGGTACGGCTCAATTGATTACTGTATGTTGCTCACTTTTGGTCTCGAGTCCTAAAATGAGCTCAAAAAACGGATGAACGGGATAGATTTCTCACAAACATCATGGTGGGCCCCACCTAGATTTTTAGCGAACTTAGCAAATTGCGTGCGTCATTAGAGGACGCAGATTGGATACTAACGAAGGTTGAGTAGCTGACGCGGATTGGATACTGACAGAGGTTGAGTAGCTGATGCGGATTGGATACTGACAGAGGTTGAGTAGCCTCACTCGCTACTGAAGTGACGTCATCAAGTTCTATGGGGCCCACCATGATGTATGTGTTATATCCCCACTGTCCATACATTTGGAGAGATCATTTTAGGATATGGTCCAAAGAATGAGGTAGATCTAAGGTTGGGGTGAACCCCACCATAGAAAATAGTGGTGAGAGTGACGCCCATGGTTGAAACCTTCAAAAGGTCCACCATGATTTTTATTTGAGATCCAATCTATTCATGTGTTAGCGCAGACATGAAAGAAGGGAAAACACAAATATTAGCTTGATCGAAAACTTTTGTGACCCTTAGAACTTTTTAGTGGTGGGCGTCACTCTCCCCACTATTTTCTGTGGTGGGGTCCTCTAGATCTTTGGATCTGACTCATTCTTTGGATCATGCCCTAATATGATCTCTCCAAATGGATGAGCGGTGTGGATACAAAACATACATCATGGTGTGCCCTACATAAATTCGTGACGTCACTTCATTTGGGAGTGTGGTTACTCAACCTGTCAGTGGCTAATCCGCACCCATCATTAGGGAGGTGAGGGACTCATATTGAGTCCTACCCCCGCCGTCCCTGGAACAGGCAGGAACTTTGAGTGGCCACCATGATGTTTTTAATGCTCTTATTGACACCATCCATCCATTTTTTTTTTCATCATTTTAAGCTATTAGCCCAAAAATGTGGTAGATCTAAGACTGATGTGGGCTACACATTGGGGATTAAACCCTTACCGTTAAAAAATTCACGGAGGCCAAAGAAGTTTTGGTTGGAGCTGGTATTTGTGTTTTCTCTTCATCCATATCTATGTAAATTTATGAATAGGTTGGATGGCAAATATAAATCACGATGGGCCCTAGAAAATTTTGAACAATGAGAATTATTATCACCACTGCTTCCTATGGTGTAGTCTAAATTTTGGTTCTATGCAATAATATGATGTTGAAAAATGGATGAACGGTGTGGATAAAACCCATACTTCACGGTGTGGGCCCCATTGTGATGTGTGTCGAACTTCCACATGGTGCATTTGATGGGTCCCCTTTAGATTATGGTGGTATCCTAAAAATCAGCTCTATATGGAACTCATGTGGGCCATACCATCTAAATCCATTGAAAGACATAACTAAGACATATACAAATACTTGGAGGGGCCCACCTAAGTTTTGGAACGTAGGTTGTTAGCGACCCATGGCTCAGACAATAGACAGTTTTAAAAAGGAAAAATAAAAACCCCTAATTTTTTATAGTTATTAATTCATAATGCATAGTTTTTTAATATTTAATTTTCTATGAGATTCTTCTGAAAATACTCGTGCTGAGAAATTGCTAAGAATAAGATCTGTCACTATAATTACAACTTAGTCTTTTAAATTTAAAATTTATTAAATTAATTATTGCAATTCAATTTATTTGGAGACCTAGCACCCTTGCTAGGTGGGCCATACATGTGTGCTAAGTTGGACCGTCCATCATTTCATTGATTCCCACACTGTGGCCCATCTAATGAGCAGATTGGCCGATTTTTTGTGCCTGGTGATCTTGATGGCAAGGTCAGACATTTTTTTTTCATGATATGATTATAGGTCAGTTCTATTAATTCAATAGCACATCCAATCATAAGTCATAACCTTTAATTATTTTAATTTTTATGACTGTGGGTTTTATTTCTTGTTAGTCCTGAGGATTATCATACTTCTTCCTTATAAAACCAAAATTCATTTAAATTTATTTAGGTGTATTTGGTGCATGATATTAGAAACGACCAAATTTCGTGATATTTGGTCCAACCAAACGCACCATTAGTAAACTATACTTTAGGAATTTGTTTCAATTTGAAATGTGCATGCATGCTCACACAACACACGTGCATATTCATCTCATTTGATTTTGCAGCGTGTAATCTAGGGCCCTTTCCCGGGTGGTACGGCCCACAATGAGGGACCATCAAATCGAGATTGGTATTGTGATGGTAAACACCGGTTGCATGAAACCCTATCATGTGTGCTTGAGATCTTGTAGGGAAGCATGGAAGGTGAGCCCTCAAGATTTGACGGTCTACACGAGTTTTGGAACCCTCACAAAGTAGAAGATTGACGCTCCAACGACCCGCCTATCTACTACTAGAGCAAATGGATCTATTTACACCTCTGATCCTACGGTATAAGTAGCCCTGGATCGCGATATATGGATTAGATCGTCCCAAGGACAAGCCAAAATGGATAGACTACTGTGCACACTATATCTCTCTCAGTATATTCTCGATATTTCTTATGATGTTAATAACAAAAGAGAGTCTCATCCATTTTATAAGAAGGCATGAGAGTTTGGATGAGACCATATCATCCGGTCTTATCCCCATCTCCTATCATAAATCAAATTCAAAGTTGAATTTGAAATATAACAGAAAAGGAAAAGGCCGGAAGAAGCCTAAACTTATGGGACCCACCCACTAGTGATTGCTTACTAGTGGGCCCCACCGGCCTAGGTCCAACATCTCCCACTCAATCACATTGTGAGATAGGCACAAAAATTTGTCCATCTAACTAGCCTAATAACAATAAAAAACCAAACATCACGATTAAAAGAATCAGAGACGTGGGACCAGCTGGATCACCGTAATCTTCTCACAGGTGCTTAAGTACTAAGTGACCATCTAACTAGTACTCAATAACCCAAGCTTTGTAATGCCTGTCCTAGTCCGCATGACCGCACCGGATGGAGCTAACTCCCGATCTGGAGTACTCGGCCAACATACGCACTTATCTAACTTATTGAGTTATTCTGAAAACTTAATTTTTCACAAACTTTGACTAAAACCAATTTTAAAGTAATTCTATATATGCTTTTAAAGAAAAATATCATTTACAAAAGTCTAAGAAAAACAACTCGATATTGTCGGCGGATAAGTCTTCAAGTGCGTATTTATAGTTCTAGAAACTTGGTGTAGCTGTCACGGGATCTTTCCCACGCAGATGTATAATTTGGAATCAATCAAGCTGCTTTCCTAGCGTAACTGAGTCTGGTCAATCAAGGACCTTTTGTCATAGTACACTAAAGTAGCGACACTCAATCTCATCCTCATATACACAAGAAGAGGGTAGCTAAGGACACAAAGAGTCACCTACGGGACTGGCTGCTCGCACGTTGTAATGATTAGATCGAATCAAAACAATCTGTAGGTAAAAGGTCCCAGCACGTGGCTACAATCCATGTCATAAAGTAAACAATAATAGGTGTATGTCGGGTCTACAATATGCAGGTTATTCTACAAGAGGTACGACTCATCTCATAACCTCATAACCTAACTTTAAATTCAGGCCATAACATTGATCGCATAAAAAAATAATAGTGCGATTATGTTATTCGACTTTATCAGTCTCATCTTTAATCTTAAAAGATTGTAGGCGGATATGACTCACTCATATCCTCATCCTTTATTATTCAAAATAAAGAGAAGTTCATACCTCAATGTATAAACATGGCCCCAAATGTACCTCTCTTATACATTCAAGGTTGGTTAACCCGTGCGAGTGGGTGATCGGCCTACCGACAAAAAATAGAAATCTTATATGATCTCAAGGTAAATGTTGATGATCTTCTTACATAGTTTATATTAGTGTTCAATAGTTCAATACTGAATAAATGAAATGTGTTATTCATTAATGAAAGATCAAAGGTACTACAAAATAAGTACATCACTCGAGCTTTTCTCAATCCCATCTGCCTGACATGAACCTGAAATAGATCTCTAGCTATAAGTTTCGTCATGGGATCAGCCATCATCTCCTTAGTAGGAATGTAGCTAAGGGCGACTTTCTTATCTCTCACTTGATCACGGACGTAATGATACTTGATCTCAATGTGCTTAGATTTCTGGTGATATTTAGGGTCATTTGCCAAGTCAATATCAGAAGTATTGTCTATCTTCAACGATATAGGCTGACGAATACTCAATACAACACCCAGACTCAATAGAAATCTGCGAACCCATACACACTCCTAAACTGCAGCACAACATGCAATGTACTCGGCCTCCATAAATGAAAGAGCTGTGGATGTCTGTTTCTTACTCGACCATAAGATAGCTCCTCCTCCGAGTAAGAATACATATCCTGAAGTAGACTTTCCATCGTCGGCATCATTACCCTAAGCAGCATCAGAATATCCTTTGAGCTCAAGGCTTGTGCCTTCATAACACAACATTAGGTCTTTTGTTCCTCTGAGATAGCGGAATCTACGTTTGATGGCTTACCAATGAGACTGTCTCAATTTACTCTGATAATGGCTGACTATGCCAACTGCATAGCTAATATCCGGTCTGGTGCAAAGCATAGTATACATTAAGCTCCTTACTGCGCTTGCATAAGGTACTGAGGACATAGCCAATTTCTTAGCTTCAATATAGGGACACGATTTCCTGTCTATCTTGGTAACTTTATCCATAAGGGTTTCAACAGCTTTTGAAATTTTCATCCTGAACCGCTCTAAGATCTTTTGTATACAGGTTGCTTGAGACAAGACTAAAATTTTTTTAGGGCGATTCCTGATGATTTTTACCCTAAGAATAAAGTTGGCTTCATCGAGGTCTTTCATCTCAAAGTTCGAGAATACCCAATTTTTAGTCAATATTAACAATTGTATGTCATTACCAGCTAACAGGATATCGTCTACATATAGAGATAGTATCAGAAAAGATCTTCCAAACTGTTTCATATATACACAATGATCTTCTTCACTCATCGTGAATCTAAAAGTTGTGATGACCAAGTGGAACCTCATGTACGACTGTCTTGAAGATTGCTTAGCATATAAATAGATTTCAACAACTTGCAGACTTTCTTTGGATGCTTTTTGTCCACATAACCCATGGGTTGTTGCACATATATTTGTTCATCCAAGTCACCATTTAAGAATGCGGTCTTTACATCCATCTGATATAACTCTAAGTTTAAACTTGCGACAATAGACAAGATCATGCGGATTGAGGAGAACTTTGCAACAGGTGAAAAAGTCTCCTCGTAATCAATGCCTTCTTTTTGTGTAAAACCTTTAACAACTAATCGTGCTTTATACTTGTCCATTGTACCATCTGCCTTTCTTTTGATCTTTAGTACCCATTTATTACCTATCGCTTTGCGATTGGAAGGCAGATCAACAAGTTCCCAGACTTTATTTTTCTCTATAGAAGCGATCTCTTCGTCCATAACATTTACCAAATCGGCTGAGTTAGAAGATAATAATGCATCCTGATACGAATCAAGTTCATCATCATCAATTGCAACGCAAGAGAATGTTTGCCCCTCAATATCGAAGTATCTTCGGGGAATCAATCCTCTTTCGCTTCGACGTAACTCAAAATCCTGCTGAGATGTCCTCCCACTGTCCTGACGAACTATAGGAGTATCATCATCGTAAGAAGCAGAACTCCCACTCTCGTGAGATACATCGGGTATTTCAAAGAGTTCTATTGTAACATTTTGCTTCATTCGGCTGGGGTATCTATCTTCAAAGAAGGTCACGTCCCGGGATTCTATCTCAATCCATCGTCCATGGTCCTCATAAACTAGAACGTATCCCTTTGAATGCATAGGATACCTTATGAACACGCATTCAATGGTTTTACTATCAAGTTTACCTCTATGCAGAATAGGTAGCAAAACATATCCCAAAGATCCCCAAGGGCGTAAGTTAGCTAGAAAAGGAATCCTCTCATACCACATCTCATATGAAGTTTAAGAATGGATTTGGATGGGACTCTATTAAAGACGTAGACGGCTGTTAACAATGCGTCTCCCCAGAATGTGGTAGAGAGATTGGCTTGTGCCATCATCAATCTAATTATGTCCAATAGTGTCCTATTCCTTCTCTCTGCAACACTATTTTGTTGTGGAGTGTAAGCTATTGTGTACTGTAGAACAATATCAACGTTTTCACAATATGATTTAAACATTTCAAATGTATACTCGCCACCTCTATCAGATCGAAAGATTTTAATCTTTTTCTCAAGCTGATTTTCCACCTCAGCTTTATATTTAAGAAAACAATCAAAAGTCTCAGATTTGTGTGAGATGAGATACATATATCCATAGCGCGAGTAATCGTCAATGAAAGTGACAAAATATTGACATCTGTTTCTGGCATGTACATTAAAGGGTCCACAGATATCTGAAGGGATTATCTTTAGTGTGTCTTTGGACCTAATCGCTTTAGGAAATAATTTCTTCGAAGTTTTTCCGGACACACAATGTTTACAAAATGGCAAATCAACTTTAGATAAGGAGTCTAACAAACCAGAACGTACTAGTTTTGTTATACAATCCTTTTCTATGTGACATAATCTCACGTGCCATTTTGAGATTCAGATACTACAGTTTCATTCGACATATCAAATAAAGCAAGAGAGGCATTATCACAATTACGTCCAGAATAAATAAATCTGAAATTAAATTTTCCCACACAATGATGAGGTTATTCAGTCTCAAAGAAACTCTTGTCCCGAAAAATCGAATATCAAAACCATCAAATAATAACCTAGAAACAAAAATTAAATTCCGACGCATCCTTAGTGCATAAAGAATATCACGAAGGATTATTGTTCGCCCTATGCGCGTACGGAGATGGAAAATGCCAATCCCTAGTACGTCTTTAACAGCGTTATTGCCCATGTACAGCTTGTAACTTCCCTTAGCTACAGGCCGGAATTCCTCGAGTCCTTGACGACTCTGTGTCACGTGCTTTATTGCACCTGAATCCAAAATCCACTCGTTAAATATAATATCAACGGAATGGATTTCAGAACAAACGCCTACATACAAAGTATCTAGTTACTTAGGAATTACCGTCTTTTTATGGGCACACAGCCGAGCATAATGACCGAAATTTCTGCAGACAAAGCAGACTATATTTGTCTTTTTCTGCTTCTTCTTTCCATTCCCCTTCTTGAGATTTGGAAGAGGTGCTGTGGACTTATGTTCTTGGTTATTCTTTTTCGTTTTCTTGTGAGTTTTGAACCGTTTCTTGTTAGCTTTCCACTTATGGGTCTCTACTACAAAGGCCTTGGCCGAACCTAGCTGAATTGTATTCATTTCAACATCACGTACCAAGTGGCCACAAAAATCTCTAAACGTAGTGATAAAATCAGTATGGTTCAAAATTCTTTTGATTTGGGCCCAAGATTCAGGCAAGGAACGGTGTATGGATATAATCTTTTGATTTTCAGTCAATTTACACCCAACATTCCTAAGGGCACCTATCATTTGCTCCATCTTACGGATATGATCTTTGATGTGGCAGCCGATGGGCATCCTATACTCTTGAAATTCTAATTTCATTGCCCGAACTCTCATATCTAACTTCTGCGCATAGGCATCTGTTAATGCTTCCCAGATTCCCTTAGTGGTTTCATGCACTTCATACATATGTATGAGTTCTTTGTACATAGTGCTAAGAAAGACATTACGAACTTAACAATTCTGTTTTCGTCACTTATTATAGCGAGTCATCGCAACCCTATGTTCTTGTAAATTCCCGTTTTAAGCTAATATGGGTTCCTCTTGAACTTCATCACGCGTGTGCGATATGTCGTCCTCGTCCAGAAGGCATCGCACCACGCGTAACTAGTTTTCGTAGTTGTTGCCGTCTAAATGTTGTCATTTCAGCTGTTCAGCGATTAACGCTTTGGTGGCCATCTCTACATTGTATAAGCTTCCTAACAAGACGTCAACGCACTGCTCGACGGACGGACGGACAGATTTAGGTTTTACTTTGCAGGCTTGGTTTGGACTAACCTTGATCTAAACCGTTAGTTCATGCGCAACCCTTAAGCTGCGGCTACAGGTCCATCTCACAGGTAGATTAATGCCTGACATTTACACTACACGGAAGCTATTTTCCTGTTACAAAGATCACCTCAACCCCAGTCTCCATGGGGCCCCACCTTGATATTCATGTCACATTAACCACGTCCATCAGTTTCATCAGCTCATGTTAGGATATAAGCCCAAAAATGAGGTAGATCTAAAACACTAAGTGGACCACACCATAAGAAAGTGGGGACCCGAAAGTTTTGGATCAGGTGACTTCACCATCATGGGAGTCACCTTATGAACGGGTTGGATGGCATATAAAAATCAGTGGGCCTCACAAAGGTTTCAATGGTGGGTGTTTCCATCCCTGCTGTTTCTTGTGGTGTGGCCCACTTGAGATTTTGATCTGCCTCCTTTTGAGCTCACGTCCTGACATGATCAAGCAGAACTGATGGACGATGTCATACGACCATGGAGGTGGGCCCCACAGCTTTTGTGGGGTTGAGAGGAAACTAGCGTAGTTTTTATACTTAGGAGGAAGTACTGTGATAGAGACTCCCCTCCCCATCCCACCCCTCACCACCCCTTCGACCGTACATCTTGAAGGGGGAGTAGTAGATGTACCCTAACCCCACCATGATGGCCGGAAAAGGGATGATGGCGTTTCGAATGGTCAGCCCAAAAAGGCACAAACAATGAACGTCTGATATTCAATAGGTAAACATGAAAAGATATAAATGGCCAGGATTTTCCGATTGGTAATGGTTGCTGAACCATGGGCCATCCACTGGGCAATCTAAGCCGTTGATCAAACATTGGCAGGGCGACTACCATATCATGACCAGGGTGGCAATTGGCTGGGCCAAGCTGGGCACGGGCCCAACCTAGCACAAGCACCAAGGCTCGAGCCCGGGGAAAATTGTTTGCCGAACCCAAAATGACCCGAACGGGCCCGAAAACATCCGTTAATTAAGCGGGCCGGCATGAAGAAATAGACATTTTGGAGTACAAAACCAATGGCCTAGATTCAATATGGATGGGTTGCCTGAGGATTGGAATTGCATATTTGTAGGACATAACAAATGCACATTACTTCGGGCCAGCTCCGCCGGGCTGCATGAGGCTAAAATTACCTGAGTTGAAGCCCAGCCTGAAATTTGATCAGGCCAAGATTGTGAGTAGGGCTGTACATGAGCCAAGCTAGCTTGAAAAGCTCGCTCGGCTCGGCTCGATCTAGCTCGGCTCAAACGACAACTTGAGGCGAGCCAAGCTTCAAATGACCCAGCTAGTTTTCAAAACGAGCCGAGTTTGATAATGATGGATCTTGACTCAACTCGAACTCGGCTCAAAGGTTGAGCTCGGCTCGAATATATATATATATATATAATTAATTAATTAATTAATTGAATATTTAAATTGGGAGTTGGGTCAATTGGGTTGAGTGGCTAGGTTGAGCCGGGTGTCAATTGGGTCGGGTTACTGGGTTGAGTTGAGTGCGAGTTGGGTCGGGTTGGGAGTAGGCTCGACTCAACTCGACGTAAGCTCACCTTGACTCCACTAGCTTGCCTCGAGCTCGACTCGAAAGGTTTGACAAACAAGCCAAGCTCCAATGGTAAGCTTGAGGAGAGCAGGGACAAGTCAAGCCAAGCTTGGCCCACCTCGACTCGACTCAGCTCGATGTACAGCCGTAATTGTGAGGCTGAACCTAGCCCACGAGCCAAGCTAGTTGGTCCAATCCCAGCATAAAGCCAGGTTGGGCTAGCCATTGCCACCCTATCATGACAGCCTTCTAGCATGCCAAGTTCCTAAAGCCAGAGTAACTCACAAAGGCAGTGCTGAAGTTTGCTTTGATTGACGGACAGTAAATGAAAATGGCCCACTCATAGAAATAGGATCATCACGGCAGCAATGGGTCGGGTCAGCACATGGGTCAACTCGCCCAACACACTTTTGAGGTGGGTTTCTGCAGCTAAATGCATAGTGGGTCAGGGTCGAGCTAGAAATGTGACCCATCTAAAAATAGGTCCAGCTTGGTTGAACCTGACCCAAGCTGATTCGCCCACATAGGTTATGAATGGGTTAGGCCACATGACCCAACCAGACCCAAACCAAAACCCAAACAAAAATATCAAATTATGGATTATCCACTGCATCCATCCACTGATTCGGCCAGGCCATGCATATCCTAAGCCTCATGTTCCATTTTAAAACCTGATTTGGGTTGTGGGAGGTAAACCCGACCCAATTACAAGTATGCGGTCAGGTCGAACTGAACTCAGGCTTCATAAATTTTAAGTTGGTTGGGTAGTCCAAGGGAATCACGGATTTTTCTGTAGCCCGTTACGCCAGTAGAACACTTCCGAACCAAGGTCGAATACCAACGTAGAAGACGATCCTCATGTGGTCAGATCACCTGAACAACTACCTTGAATGTATCATGTTCCGAAGGTTCTTCCGAAGATGATGGTTATTCCGCCCTGCAAACATTACTTTGGCTTGGGAGAATTAGCACAAGTCACCTACCTGTATCCCATGCAAAAGTCCTTCCTAGGTTTGCAGCTTGGGTTCAGGTTGTGAGCCGAACCCAACCCAAGTCTCCATCAGGTTGGGTCAGGTTGTCAAGGTCCTTGGGTCAGGTTAGTTTGGTTTGAGTAAATTCAGGTCTGGTTAGATCGGGTTAGTTCGGGTTGGGCATCTCATGTTGGAATTCAGTGGAGTTCAGGTTGCAGGTTGGGTCCTCTTGAGATCAGATCAGACTCTAATTGACAGTCAACCCAACCAGCCGAAGTTGCACCCGCGCTGTTACCGTCACTTCCACATGGATAAACAAAACGGTCCTCCCAAAGCCATCTCGATATAGGGCAATTTCTAGGGCTGAAGATGCCTTTCGCCAAGGACAAAATAACATACCCCTCAATAATCAAAGGCTCAAAATGAACCTTGAAGAGAGCTAATTTGCACCTTCCTTCGAAGGCATTGCCTTCCCCAACAGGCCCAAGAAGACCAAAGGTGCCTTTGTCGTCCTTAATAAGGTTGGGAATTCCCCGCAGCGGTCCACCTAGAGGCATCTTCATAAAGGGTAACTTTCAAGGGCTCAAGATACATATCCCCGATTACCGAAATAACACACCCCTTAACAATAAAAAGGCCCAAATAAAACCACAAAGAGGGCCAATTTGCACCTTCCTTTGAAGGCATTGTCTTCCCCAACAGGCCCCAGAGGACCAATGGTACCTTTGTCATCCTAAATAACATTGGGAGTTCCACATGGCGGTCCACTTAGAGGCATCTCAATAAAGGGTAACATTCAAGGGCAGAAGATACCTTTTGCTAAGGACGAAATAACACACCCCACAACAATCAAAGGCCCAAATCAAACCTTGAAGAGAGCACCTTCCTTCAAAGGCATTGAATTCCCTAACAGCCCCAAAAGACCAACGATGCCTTTGCCATCCTTAATAACATTGGGAATTCCACACGGCGGTCCAACCAAAGGCATCTCAATAAAGGGCAACTTTCAAGGGCTGAAGATACTTATCTCTGATGATGAAATAACATACCCTTCACAACGATCAAAGGCCCAAATAGAACCTCAAGGAGGGCCAATTTCCACCTACCTTTGAATGCATTGCCTTCCCCAACAAGCCCCAGAAGACTATTGGTGCCTTTGTCATCCTTAATAACATTGGGAGTTCCACACCGCGATCCACCTAAAGGCATCTTGATATAGGGTAACTTTCAGGGGCAGAACATACCTTTCGCCAAGGACGAAATAACATACCCCTCAACAATCAAAGGCCCAATTTGAACCATCCTTTGAAGGCATTGCCTTCCCCAATGGACCCAGAAGACCAACAGTGCCTTTGTCATCCTTAATAACATTGGGAATTCCACATGGCCCAAAATTCCCAATAAATGATCCGTCAAGTTACACCACTGCCAACCACTTGAAGGAGTCATCCAATTAGCTGAGCTGGTGAAAGCTCTCCTACCCAACTTGGTAATCAAGTGACACTTCACATCTCATCAAATCCAGTATTTCATGAAAGGACAGAGCAAACCAATGTTGATTTTAACTTCGAGGAAATCCAAAAACTGCCTTCCGACATTACCAAGGTTCTGAGAAGAACACCAATTTTGTTTTATCCGTCCACCACCAGCTTGGGGGGGAGTATTGAAATATTGTATTCTGCAATATTTTAGTCATTTTAAAATAACGGGAAAATGTGTAATTTTTTATTTTAATTTTAGTGTAACACACACATGTAAGAGCCCTAAACAACATCCAGCGGGGCATGTGTCACAATGCCATTAGTCACATGTGCCTGAACTGAGCTTTCCATCAAGTGAGCAACACTGATTTCATCTTCTCACATAAAAATCAGGCCATGTCACAACTCAGGTAGGGCCACAGCATATCAAAACAAATCAATGGCTAGAAAAGCAGGGCAAAACACTGCAAATCTACCTGTATGTTGTGGCCCACCTTACAGTAAAATCATCTGTTTTTTTAAGCAGATGAGCTGAGCATTATTTCAGATATATACAGCTCTACTAGAGCAACTCTGTTTTCTTGATAAAATTGGGAGTTATTTGATACTCTGGCAGCGTATGACACTTAATATGCAGCCACTAAGAATAAAATTAAACCAAATTATGAAACCGCTGTCACTAATTCACAGTCCCCAAATAATATTTGGTTGGACAATCTGAACCTCTGATAGGTGGACCACTTTTTTCCCTAAACAAGATCATCAGATATTTTTCATTTTTAACTGTCCAATAAATGTCCTCCAATTCCATAGTCTGATAATCAAACAATCTTAATTTCAGTTCATGATACATCTAAACTAGGAGTAGTAATTTAGATAATTTAAGTTGCATTACTCATATATTCCATTCTACATGCCTGCATATCAACTATCACACTCTGCCAGAGTATCAAAGCCTTTTCTCATCCATCATTTTTCACTAAATCATCGGTAATTTCCATAATTATAAATTCATTATTCTAGATAAAATTCAGAAAAAAAGGAAAATCAAACCGAACGGATCTCCGATCAAAGGCTGGCTGCCGTCGGCAGCGGAATCTCGTAATCCAAGACGATGACGCTTTCCAGCAAGCTCCTGACCTTCTCCTTCTCCATCTCCACCATCTGCCCCTTCTCATCCAGCCCGTCCATCTCCTTCACTCCAGGGAAGATCGACACCGATCCAACCGTAAACCCCTTGGCGCGAGCCGGCGAGAAGTTCTCCCCAAAGCTGATCTGATCGATCTCTGGAAAAGAAGCTTTGATACCCCCAAGAACGGTCAGGATCTCTCCCTTTTCTCCATCCCCTAACCCTTCCTTCAGCTTCAGGAGCGTGATCCGCATCGCAGATCCGGGCCGCGGGGAGATCGGGCCGTCGAGATCCGACACCCAGTCAAAGCCCATGACGTCGTCGCAGATGGGGAGGACCGATTCCTTGACGACGCTAACGTGCGCCGGTTCGGCGGAGTAGGAGGCGAGGTCTTCCTTCGTCTTGTAGCGGCTGTGGAGGAGGTGCGTGAAATCGAACGATTGGGATCTGTTCTTGGAGATGGGGCCCGCGGTTAGGTGTAGAACGGACGGTAGGGATGTGAGGCCGTTGAGTCTGGAAATCATGGTGTCGAGCTTTGACGGGTGGGTGTCGGGTTTGACGCGGAAGAGGACGATGTGCTCGATGGTTTTTGACGCCATTTTGACGGAGGAGAAGAGGCGGGAGCTGGAAGCGGGTTCGGGTCTGGTATGGGAGAGGGAGAGAGAAGGGAGGGGTTTGAAGGGGGACGGAGAGAAGGGTATTTTGGGGATTTGGAGTTTGGGGAGGGGTAGTTTGGGAAGAGAATGAGTGAAGTGGGAGAAGAGAGGCTTGAGGGGACGAGTCGTGAGAAGAGAGAGCATCTTGTCGAGATGAGTCTCGTCGGATCGTGTGATGTGGATTGATAATACGTGTGAGGACCTCTTTCGGTCAGTCGCGCTTGAGATGTAATGCACAATGCTCGGGTAGGAAGAGAGATTTGTGGGCCCACCATGATGTGTGTGTGACATCCACTCCGTCCATCGGTTTTTTCTGGATCATTTTGTAATGTAAAGATAAAATTAAGCTCGATTGAAAACTCACGTGGGTCATATACTGGGAATTTTGGGATGAGACGGACGGAATTGGAGGAAGTTCCTGCGGTCGGTAGCTATGTGGGGCCTACCTTGAATTTTTTTTGAGAAATCAACTCAGTCCATCCGTTTTTATAACTCATTTTAAGGCAAGAGAAAAAAAATTAATGAGGATTCAAAACTCAAATGGGCCGCACGAGAGGAAAAAGTAGGAAAGAAACACCTACCATTGAAACCTTCCTAGCCCACCTTGATGTTTATATGCCATCCAAACGGTTCATAAGGTCATTCCGACTGGGATAAGGTAAAATACAAAAAATTTAGACTGATGCGAAATTGCAATGGCACTGTGACTGTTTCAACGGTAGTAATCTAATCTCCATTGTTTTCTCTTGTGTGGCCACTTAAATTTTGTATCCACGTCAAATTTTGACTCTTGTTCCAAATTGAGTTGGAAAATTTGGTAGACAGGGTGGATTTCTCACAGATATCACGTTGGCCCACCTAGCTTCTGAGGAACTTATCTGTCACAGGCAATAGGCATCCATGGAGATGCTGCCACTGAAACCTTCCCGATATGACATCCAACCCGTCCGATTATCACCGGAAGACCAACCACAAAAGCATCATGCGGCCAGCAATGACGTGTGACTGACATCTGCTCCGTTGATGCAAATTTCTGATGCGCCCCTCCGCGTACCTATCACATGCACGAGAGAAAAACAAAGGAAGCCTAGCCAAAGTCGTGGACCTCTGATGCCAAAGTCAGGGCTAATAAGACTGGAGGTTCTAGGGATAGCTTTTCACGTACCTATCATGGTGGAAGTTTTCTATATTTATAGGAAAAAGGAGAATCCCAACGCGTCAGGATTCTTTTCATGATATCTTGGAGATTCGGCGTCAATTCATTTTTGGACTCCAGCCGATTCCGATCGGGGATCATTTTACAAGATTTTCGACAAAGTATTTCGCTTTATACCATTTCTACCTTGCTCGGATCGGTTCAGGCCGACTCTATTGATGAGTGAGTCTCGACCGGCTCCTAAGGGTAGTATTATTCGCCTACTGTTGAATAAGATGAGATTGATCCGTAATCAGTGTACTTTCTTAGTCCGATAACCGACTCTGTAATTGACCTAAAGATAGGTCGGTTGGGTGGCTTCTGAGCTTTGGGCCTTGATCAGCATCTTCGGATGATATTGCCTCGTTTACCGAGTCAACTTTATGCATCTCGTATATTTTGCCTTATAGCTCTGGACTTTGTAAGTCTCGGTCGGGATTCATTTCGTACAATCTGAGTTAAGTATCTCCTTTAGGCATTTGGTGTCCTTGACTTGGTTGGGCTTGTTGCCTCGAGATCCTGGGCGATGTCAATAGAGTTGGTCCATTTTATAGTTGAATCCCTCAACTTGTCTTATTTTTCTCCAACAACAAACCCCCATACTCCTTGCCTCAACCATGTTGATGCCAATGGGTAGAGAGTTGTTGAGTCGGCTTGAGCTGGGACCGACTTTATGATTGAACATTTAATGCTTGCAGGGGTCTTGCATCCTCTAGAACATGCGCCAGTTCGTTGCTCGAGGCCGCATGAGCGGGCAGCCGTCAGAACGTCTTTCCAGCCTATGAATGTTAGACACGTGGCGAGGGCGGCGCTCGCATCATTCGAAGTGCGCCATGTGTTGGGCGGGGGAGTCGAAGTGGCCATCGACTCGGCTCCTCCTTAAATGCCCTCACCACGTGGCAGAGCTACAAAAGGGGGAGTGGGACGCTCCTCTCCCGTTTTCGCGCACACGTTTTCCTCTTCCCCGCTTTCCGTTTTCACTGTTTTCGCATTCTTTGCCATTTTCGCCTTTTGTTTCTGATTTCTGCTCCCACGTGCACCTCTTTCTTACTGTCTCCGGTAAGTTTTTAGCTCTCCCTCCCTTTCGCTTTCAATTTCAATAACAATGCAAGGTTCCTCGAGCCCCCGGGAGGGAGCTTCAGGTGACGAAGGTGAAGCGAGGCGTCTTTGGGATGTTTCGGAATCACCTTCGTTGCTGATGGAGATGGTTATAGGTGCCAATGCAGCTTTCCAGCATTCCGAAAGGGTGGCTGGATTTTCGGCGGAGCGCCCTGTTTCGGCAAGTCCCTCTCGCAGAGGGGCGTCCTTCACCGAGGAAGGGGAGGCTGAGGAAACGGAGGAAGAGGATGAGGCGGCCGAAGGGGCCAGTGAGTCGGTCCCTGTCAGGAGATCGGCGGATGCCATTGAGTCGGCGGCCGAGGGAGCGGAGGCTGCAGATGAGCAAAAGGGTCCCGTTCTCTCAATTTTAACCGAGGCAGACCTGGACAGGATTCGGGCCGGGTACCATGTCCCAGACTCGGTCATTATTCGCCTCCCTCTCCCGAGTGAGTTACCCGACCGTCCTCCTGCTAGGATGATTGTAATTTTTCAAGTCACTTTGCAGTGCAGCTTGCGTCTGCCCCTTAAGGGGATAGCTCGGAATCTGTTTTCCCGACTCTGAATAGCGCCTGAGCGATAGTTCTGAACGGGTGGAGGAACTTGTTCGGATGCTCGGTGTTATGGGCTGAGATGAAGCAGCCCTCACTAATTATCGACGAGTTTCTCTATTTGTTTCAAGTACGGCCGAACCCGCAGCAGCCCGGCTGGTACTTTTTGTGTGCTTGGCGGAATAAGGGCGGTCCTTTGATAACCGACCCTCCTACCTCCAACAAGCATTGGAGAGATACATGGTTCTGGGCGTGTGGCCACTGGGAGACGGCCGAGCCAGGGTCCATCGAATCTCGTATTCCTCGGGTATTCTCTCAAGCAGGTGACTCGGCGTCTGCCCTTTTCTGTCTTCTCATACTATTACATATTTTAGTATGATTGAATGTGTTTTGCAGATATCCCCGTGCGAAGGCCGAAGCTCAAAATTGACACTTTAGCTTGGATTAAAGATTTGAAGGCGCTGAGTCCGGAGCAACGGTCTTGGAAGAGACTTCTCCAACCGAAGCATCTTTTTTATTCGGGTTTGGACTTAGCCTTGACAGGTACTTTCTGGTTGTCCTCTTGCATTCCCTTTGAATTTTATTCAATTCGTCTTGCTTTCAATACAGAGATGACTGAGGCCCAACCTTTTCTCTGTCTGCCTTCCAAGATGAAGGCCCCTCCAAGGTCAGAGCCTCGGCCTCCAAAGAAGCCGAAGACGGTCTCGAAGGCCAAGGGGCAAGCCACCTCAACCATCCCGACTGTGATAGTCCCCGACACGGAGGAAGGGGTGGAAGTGGTGGACGCGGGGGCTCCCGAGTCCCAGGTGGCTCCTGAGCTAGGACCCATTGCAGAGCAGGTCCCGGAGTAGAGGAGAGGGGAGACGACTCAACAGGAGATGTCGGTCTTCCAGCGGGCCGTGAAGGACATGGTTCCCTAGGTGATTTCCAATGGGAGCGAAAAAGACTTCGCTACTCTGTTCGAGGCTCCCCCGAGGCGAACTCTCTCTCATATGCCAAAGATGCTTCTCGAGGTAAGATTTGAATTTGACACTTGTTCTATTGATTCCCTCAAACTTGATCTGAACTTGCATTTTCCTTTTACAGTTCGCCCCTTATGCACTCAGGTCTGGCTCGGATCTGGCCGATGCTCAGAAACGGGTAGGGGAAGCCGGAAGCACAACTCGCTGCTGCCATGACTCGGCTCAATATAATGACTGGCGACTTAGAGCTTGTCAGGAAGGCCATCGAGGAAGCCGGGGCTGAGGGTGCCCGTCTGGCCTCGCAATTGCAAGAGGCCTAGGAGGAGAGTTGGCGGAATCGCAGGGCCCTTGCTTCTTCCCAGGAGAAGTTGTCTCGACTCAGGACCGAGATTAAGGATATCATCGAGCAAGCCAAAGTCTAAGCTGTAGAGGCCTTTCTTGGGTCCCGAGAGTACTTGGAGTAGCGGGACCGCTTGTATCAGGATGATTACATAAAGTATATAGACCTGATGAAGCAGTCCTTCCCTGACCTTGATCTCTCAGGATTTGACGAAAGTGGCTCTGGGTCAGAAGGTCCGGAGGCCAAGGCATCTGGGTTTGTTAAAGCAGCGGCGGCTGATCTTGAGGTCGCTTGGGAGGCCATAGATAGACGACCAATGATGGACCAAGTAATATCAATGGGGCCCAATCGTTTGGGGTAACCCACTAGAGAATTATGAGAATGGGCCTAACCAGGCCTAAGGGAAGGTCACAATGGGGCCCAATCGTTTGGGGTAACCCACTAGAGAATTATGAGAATGGGCCTAACCAGGCCTAAGGGAAGGTCACAATGTGGGCATCCAACCATCCAACCAACATTGCTCCCAAGGAATGATGCTCAATGGGTCAATCATATAATGGGTCCACGGTCTCATACAAGAGTTTAATACACATCATCATGGGCCTCGCTTATGGGGCATATATGCATCATATTGGGCCTCACTCATGGGCCAATGTATATATAACATCGGGTCAAATCAAATGGGCCGAGTCAATGAGCCGAATCAAATGGGCCAAGTCAAATGGGCCGATACAAATGGGCCGAGTGAATGGGCTGAATCAAATGGGCCAAGTGGATGGGCCTCATATACACTACAAACGGTCTCAAGTACATCACATGGGCCTCATCATACGGGCCTCAAAGACACAACAGGTGGGCTTTATGACACTTTAATGATGATCAGCACCGCCCAAACATTGCCCATGTAAATCATCACTGTCCAAACATTGTCCAACACCGTCAGCACCTGTCCAACTGTTGGACTGTGTACAATACACGTACATCATGGCCAGGCCCACACAGATGGGCGGTGTGGATCAAAACATACATTATGGTGGTCCCATGCTGGCAAAACAGATGGACGACGTGGATATAAATCATTACATCAAGGTGGGCCTCATGGATGGGCATAGGTACATCAAGGTGGGCCTCATATACATCAAGTGGGCCGCAACCACGGGCCGCACCAATGGGCCTCATACATTCCAAAAATGAATCATATAGAAAGATCAACTGAATGACACCCTAAATAGCGGCGGAGATGATGATTGGAAAATCATCTGGACCATACCACAAATAGCAGTGAAGATAATGATTCTCACTGTTAAGCAAATCACAGGGCCCACCATAACGTTTATTCCCCATCCAATCTGATCATAAGGTCACAAAGACGTGGATTAAGAGGGAAACAAATTTCATATAGATCCAAAACTTTTGTGACCCAAAAAGGGTTTCAATAGTAGTTGTTCAATCCCCACAGATTTTTGTAGTGTGGTCCACATGATAGACGGCGTGGTTATACAACATATTCATCAAAGGTGGACCGACAGTGTGGATGATGATCATCAAGGTGGGCTCAGAAGATGAACGGCGTGGAGTATACATCATGCGGGACCCACAAATGGACGGCATAGATATACAATGCATACGACACGGCGGGCCGCATACACGGGCCGAATATACATCGCCAAGGGCCACGACCCATGGGCCTAATACATCAAATGGGCCTTAACGGATGGGCCACAACGTCAAGGTGTGGCCTATGCCAAAATGGATGGACGGTGTGGATACAACACATCTTCAAGGTAGGGCCCACCATAATGTTATTTTCTATCCAACATGTTCGTACGGTCATAGAGACCTGAATCCAGAGGAAAACAAATACCATATTGATCCAAAACTTCTGCACTCTCTAAAGAATTTCAACAGTGAACGTTCAATCTCTACTGTTCTTGGCAATGGGGTCCACTTGATAACTAGATCTGTCTTATTTTTAGTCTCAAACCTCAAGGCGATCTCACCAGATGGTTGGATGGTTTGAGTATAACACATACCTTATGACTAGCCCACAGAACTTGCTGACGTTAACTACAGCAGCTATGTTGCTGCGTGGTCCACATAGATGGACATGTGGTCCCCACCGTCCTGATGGACAGTGGGATGAAATACATAATTCACAGTGGTTCCCCCACCATCCATTTGGACGGTGCAGATATAATACATACCTCATAGATGGGCCCCACCATCCATCTAAAACCCATACATCCTGCCAGGATACCACGTACATGTGGTAGGTCCCGTGTGAAATTTAGATCTATCCCATTCTCACTGTAATGCCATGAGAAATAAAGTTTAAAATTAAATAAATATAAATAAAATAAAAAGAAAACATCACTGTGATGTTTGGACGGTGTGAATACAACATCTGCATCATGGTGGAGTCCACACGGATGGACGGTTTGGATCATCAGACCCCCACCTGTTAACGTTAGTACAACTATATAGCTACTATAAACGTACTCCAGCCAATCCATTTCCAAATCAGGTGGGTCCCACGTGGGGCCCACTACAATATAATATTATATTATTATATTATATTACATGATATATATATATAATATCTTACCTGCTCCTTCTGAGCTTTGATTCTGCTCCATTCCCACCACCGTCCAGATACACGGTGGGATGGAATACATACCATGGTGGCTCTCACCGTCCAGTCTGCTGGATGGTGCAGATAAAATGCATAAATCGTGATGGTCCCACGTCCGGTGGGCCACCCCTTTGGATCAAGCTGTTGTTATGTTTTTCCTGCATTAGACGGTCAGCAGGTGGATGGCCCTGCTGCTTCTACGGTGCAGTCCACCAGATGGCTGGATCTGGACGACGTGGATATACTACACACGTACATACATATAGGGTGGGGTCCATGTGGTGTAGCCCACCAGATCGTCTGAATCAATCTGATATTTATTTTTTTCCTTTCATCAACGCTTGCTGCTGGACAGCATTAGGTGCAGCAGATCACGGCCCATCCAGCCTGCTGGATCATGTACCTGATGATCTAGGGATGGACGGTGTGAGTGTAGATCACGTACAACAAGGTGGGGTCCACGGGAGTGGCCCACCTGCTGCTGAATCAAGCTGATATTCGTATTTTCCATCACCCAGACCTGCAGCAGGGCCTGCCACTGGGCAGCAGCTAGTCCAGCAAAATGTGGCCAGCCAGTCCCACTGCCTGGGCAATCAGGGAATGGATGGTGAGGATAAATTTCGCACATCATAGTGGAGTCCACGTGGGTAGGCCACACAGTACCTGGGACCCATCAAATCTTGGGTTTCCCATACAAAATAGGCCTGTGCAGCCGATGGACGTCCAACACTTGATAGCAAGGATGTCCTTGCTGCTGGACGGTCCAGATCCCTCTCACCTATATCAGGTGGGCCACGAAATATGGGAGAGAGAGAGAGAGAGAGAGAGACGTGTGTGAGGGAGGAGCTCCGCCACTATGTGCTGCTCTCCAACCCTTAAAACACATACATCAAATGGGTCCCACTTGTCTCAAAGATCAAGATATACTCTAGAAACACCCACCTTTGATCATGGACTCTTCTTTCCACCAATGCGATCCAGAGGTCCAGGGGTGTAATTCAACGATCAAGATCGGCTTTAAAGGGTTGGATTGAGTGGTAGGGAGTAGGCGACACAATGCTTCTCTCATGGAGGTTGGGACATTAGAGTTACTCTCATGGAGCTTGAAAAAAAAATGAGAAAGAGATGAGAAAGAGAGGGGTGATGTGAGTGATAGAGTGATGGGGAGAGGGATGGTGAATGATGGGTGGATGTACTTAGTTGTAAGAGAGAGTTGACTTAAGGGGAGGGGTGGTTGTACTTGACATTGATTGATGGAGTGATTTGATATGTCGTAGAGATTCCTTCGGTATTTGCAACGTGCGGCGTTTTCCTTGAACTGAACGCAGACCCACATCTCCTGACCCGGGTATCGTCTCTGCGCGCGAGACGCGGCGACGGCACGGTCGCTAAGATACAAGTTTCGGGTCAAGTCGACTTCGGTATGCAGGACTCGGCTTAGGATCGCGCACAAATGTCAGATACAGGTCGAGGGTTGCCGGAATTTGATCGGGAGGACCGCGAAAGAACAGTACGGGATAGGATACGGGTCTTACATGAACCTTGAAGCTGATTTTGGATTGCGAAGCATGCCAAGCACTTTAAGCACACCAAGCTTTAAGCACTTCAAACACACTAAGCTTTAAGCTGGTCTTGAGAGCATTTGCAACCGAGAGGGGACATCGCTTAACTCGGCCAACTCTTTTTTCTGCATTTGTCCCTGTCATTTTGTCTACTGCACTCCAATGTAAAACTTGCACTGATGAATGAATATATTTGATCTTCATATTCTTTTGATTCAATTTATAATTTTTTTATTGCTTGCTCGTCTGACAAATAAATGCAATGAATTGCTCAACGGCTAACCTAGGGATAATAGATCTTTAGATGTTCGACATTTAAAAGGATGGGGGAGTAATTGTCCTGTTAGATCTTCTAACCGATACGTTCCAGGTCGGATGGTGCTCGAGACAATATAAGGTCCTTCCCAATTGGGTCCCAGTGTACCCGCACCAACTTCCTTTGTGTTCAGGAACATTTTTCAAAGGACCATGTCTCCTACTCGGAAGCATCTAATCTTGACTCGTGCATTGTAGAAACAAGCTACCTGTCGTTGCCGAGCCATCATCCATAGCCGAGCCCGTTCTCTTTGTTCATCTAAGAGGTCGAGTCCGAGAGCTAGCAGTTCTTCATTGTCTCATTCATTAAACGAACTGACCTGAGCTGAAGGTAGTCTGATCTCGACCGGAGTAACGGCCTTCGATCCATATGCAAGGGAGAAATGAGTCTCTCACGTGGCTGTTCGAGCGGTAGTTTGGTATGCCCATAATATTTTAGGAAGTTCTTCAACCCACGCTCCCTTAGCTTGGTCAAGTTTGGTTCGAAGATGCTGCTTGATGATCTTGTTGACTGCCTCCACCTGTCCATTCATCTGAGGATGATGGGGAGACGAGTAGACATTCTTGATTCCGAGATTACCGCACATCTCTCGATACTGCCTATTATCGAACTATTTTCGATTGTCGGTAACAATGGTTCGAGGTATCCCGAATCGGCAGATGATGCTTTTCCAGACAAAATCCATGATCTTTTACTCGGTTATCCTAGCCAATGGCTCGGCTTCGACCTATTTTGTGAGTAATCCACCGCGACAATGGAAAACTTGGTCTAACCTTTCCCCAAAGGGAGCTGTCCAATGATGTTGATTCCCTACTGCGTGAAGGGCCAAGGACCGGCCATAGGAGTCAGCTCCTCTGGTGGCTGTCTCGGAATGACCGTGAATCGTTGGCATTTTTCGCAGCTTTGGACGAGCTTATGTGCGTCATGCTAAATGGTCGACCAGTAATACCCTTGTCGTAAGACCGTATGTGCAAGCGATCGTCTTCCCGAGTGATTGTCGCAAATCCCTTCGTGGATCTCCTGCAGTACATAATTACCATCTTCATGATTTAAGCAGCATAGCAAAGGAGCGAAAAATCCTTTCTTATATGGTACTCCGTTGAGTATAGTGTAACGAGAGGCTCGAATCTTCAATCGTTGGGCCTCGGCACAATCCTCGGATAACTCTCCACTGTCGAGATATTGGACGATCGGGTCAAGCCAAGTGGGTTTCGAGTCGATTGAGTGTACACTTGAACTAGGCGGGTCATCGATGCTCGGCTTAGCGACGTGCTCGATTGGAACGGACCTAGGTATATTGTCTTCGTCGGCAAGGGCAAGCTTTGCCAATAGGTTAGCTTTAGGGTTTTCTGTTCGAGGGATCTGAGTGACAATACATCGTTGAAAACCGTCGATCAGCTCTTTGGCTTTCTTCATGTAGGCTTTCAACTGCTCCTTTCGTATTTGATACATGCTAGTAACTTAATTGACAACCAACTGTGAGTCACTGAATACGTTGAGATGAGTCACACCCAAGCTGGTTGCTAGTCGAAGATCGAGCAATAAAGCTTCGTATTCTGCTGTATTGTTCGAGGCTTGAAATCTAAGTCTCAAGGCATATTACATGTAGGTTTGATCGGGAGTTTCAAGGACGATTCCTGCCCCACTTGCTTAGAATTGGATGAGCCATCGACGAGAAGCTGTCGGAAGAGTGGGTTGGGCATCTGCTTGGGAAGTGCGATCGTCGGCTGATTGGCGGACTCATGTATGAGATCGGTAAATGAGTCGGTTTGCGGGGTAACTTCAGCTATAAAGTCGGCCACAACCTGTCCTTTAATCGCTACCCTTGACTTGTATTGAATGTCGAATTTACTGAGCTCGATTGCCCATTTTGTTAGTCGGCCATAGGCTTCCGATTTCTGAAGAATCTGACATAGTGGGAGGTCAGTTATGACGACGATAGTGTGAGCTTGAAAGTATGGCCGAAGTCGTCGTGAGGAGATAACTAAGGCTAGGGCCACTTTCTCCAGAGGCGGATATTTGGTTTCTGCTGGTAGTAATGACTTGCTGATGTAATATACAGGCAATTGCTTCCCTTCGTGCTCGCATATCAAAGTCGAGCTTACGGCTACATCGGAAACCGCCAGGTACAACAACAAAACTTCCCCAAGCTCGGGTTTCGATAAGTGGGGTGGAGATTCGAGATACGACTTTAACCGCTGAAACGCCGATTCACACTCCTCCGTCCAATCTACCGTTTGTCGTCCCTTCAGTTGTTTGAAGAATGGGAGGCACTTATCGGTAGCATGATTAAGGAAACGGTTGAGTGCGGTTACTCGTCCAGTCAGCCTTTGTATATCTTTGATCATTTTCGAGGATTTCATGTCAAGCAATGCTTTGATTTTCTTCAGATTCGCTTCGATCCCTCGCTAGCTGACTAAGAACCCGAGGAGTTTACCCGAACTTACTCCAAAGGCGCATTTACTCGAGTTCAACTTCATATGATATTTACGAAGGATAAGGAACATTTCTTCTAGGTCGGCAGTATGATTAGTCGCACGTATACTTTTGACAAGCATGTCATCAATGTATACTTCCATGGTTCAACCGATTTATCGAGCAAATATTTTGTTCACTAATCGCTGGTAGGTCATTCCTGCATTTTTTAAACCAAATGGCATCACACGGTAACAGTAAAGACCTTTGTCAGTGACGAAGGTAGTCTTAGATTTATCTGACTGACGCATTACAATTTGATTATATCCAGAATAAGCATCCATAAAACTAAGAAGTTCATATCCTACCGTGCTATCCATCAACTGATCGATTCTTGGAAGAGGGAAGCTGTCCTTTGGGAAAGCTTTGTTTAAGTCGGTATAGTCAATACAAACTCGCCACTCCTATTGGTTTTCTTAATGAGTACGACATTAGCTACACATTCCGGATAGTATATCTCCTCGATGAATTTAGCCTTGAGGAGCTTGTTGACTTCTTCTTTGATGATGGCGTACCTTTCGGGGCCAAGTAGTTGTTGCTTCTATCAGATCGATCGGTAGGTCGGATCAATTTTGAGATGACGAGTCATCACCAAGGGATCGATCCCAGGCATATCTTCATGGTTCCATACAAATACATCAGCGTATCGTCGGAGTAGGGATACCATCTTATCTTTCAAGGGTGAGTCAATCCAAACTGTCTTGGTTTCGTCTGTCTCGACCAAGGGTATTGGGATGAGGTCTTCTACCGGTTGTCCTCGCTCGTAGGTTTCGGCCCGAGGGTCCAACAACTCAATTGTGATTACCTCAGCTGGAGTTTTTACGGCCGTCGCATAACAAACGTCGTGCATCCTGTTGGTCGCATTTAATGACTGCGACTCCCGACTCAGTCGAAAATTTCATGGAGAGATGATATGTCAACACTACAGCTTAGAGAAGACATAAGGAAGGTCGACTGAGGATAGCGTTATAGACTGATGGTTGGTCGACTATCAGAAAATCAACCATCACTATCGCCTGATGTAAGGAATTTTCGGCAGTGAGTGGCACTAAGATGACTCCTTCAAGGAGAGTTTGTTCACCCGAGAATCCGATCAATAGGGTGTGAACTGGTCGTAATGTCGATCGTTCGATTCCCATTTTGTCGAATACCTGAGTAAACAGTACATCTGCGGACGATCCTTTATCAACGAGAATACGAAACACCTTACGGTTTGCTATAGTGAGAGTGATGACTAATGCGCCATCATGCGGATGATGAATACCCCGAGCATCTTCATCGGTAAACGATATACAGTATTTCTTCTTTTTCCTTTCTTTTGAAGGCTGAGCTAAAATCAGGATCTCGAACTCAGGTCGACTGATGCTCATGGCGTGATTTTTTCGAGCATTGTTTGAGTCGCCCCCGCCTCGAGGACTACCAACAATAGTTCAAATTTCTTTCGTGGGTCGGTTGTCACCCGTATGTTCTTCCGTCGTTCTGGTTCTTTCGACATGTTGTCTAAGACGACCTTCTCAGATGAGTCTCTCAATTTCTTCTTTCAAGTGATAGCAATCACTTATATTGTGCCTATGGTCGCGATGATAATGGCAGTACTTATTCTTGTTTTGCCGATTCAAATTGCTTCGGAGTTTATCTGGCCAGTTGACGAATCCTTCGCCCTTGATTTCCATCAATATCTGCTCCTGCGGCTTATTGAGTGGGGTATACGTTGAGAATTTATGATCAGGCCGCTTACCTGACCTATGTTCATCACGGGTCCGAACATCCTTGCTCTTTTTACCACTAGCTAAGTCAACTTCTTTTCTTGCTGACTCTTTGGCTGGAATTTTTGCGCTTTAAGCGGCTTCACGTAGGATTCGGGTTTCTTCGGCGTCATCATACTTATCCGACCGAGCCATGAATTCTGCCAAAGTAGTAGGCGAGTTCTTGTCTAAGGATGCAAGAAACGGCTTGTCTCTGACGCCTTGCATGATCTAGTTCAGAGCTGTCTCGTCTGAATGTTTCCGGACTTGGAGAGACTTGAAATTCTTAAGCATTTGATATAATCCTTTAGCAGCTCTCCCTCCTTTTGAATTATGTTGTTCAGGTGCGCAGGTAGCTTTAACTTTTTCTTCCCACCAATGAAATTGGTGAGGAAGGCGTTGCTGAGCTCTATAAACGAGCTAATGAATTTTGGTTTCAATTGTTTGAACCAAAGCCGAGCTACGTCGGCTAAAGTGAGGGAGAAAGCTCGGCACATCACAGCGTCTGATGCAGCGTGCAATTCCATGTACGTCCGAAAGGATTCAATATACTCGGTTGGGTCGGTTTTGCCAGTAAAGGGCGTAATTTGTGGAAGATGGAACTGGTCCGGTAGCCGAGCCTGCATAATCTCTTCTATGAATGGAAATGCTTTTGTCTCGGGCCTTGTCTGATGCATATCGCGGCCTTGCTTCATATCTGCAATCTCTTCCCGCAGTTCCCTCTTAAAGTCCTGGAGGTCAGCTTTTAAGGGTTCGTCACTATCAGCCGTACCCTCGACTAGTGGCCTGCTGTGCCTTCTTCGATCTATTTCGTGTCGAAAATCAGTAGCAGGCAACGGGGCGGTCACGGAGTGAGAGGGTGCTAGCTCATGCGGACCCTGGTGCTAACTTTGTTAAGGGACAGATCGTAGAGCAACGAGTTGAGGGTCGGCGAATTGTTAGGCATTCACCCGATCGTTACGCTGGGGTGAAACTTGCTGGCGATGAATCTGTTCTAACATTTGCTTCATGTAGTTCATGTCGGTCCTGAGTTCCTGGACCTCCTTATTTAACCGTTCGTTCCCCCGGTTCCTTTGAGTATGCCTGGTTGAAACGGAGGTTGCCCGCCGGGCCGCGGAACATTGTCTATTGTCAGGTCGGTTCTGGGCCCCTTGGGCTCCATTCGTGCCGGGCGGGCCTTCCATTGACGGTGGTCCAGTAACAGCGACCTCATTAGGCTCGTTTTGAGTGGTTCTTCTAGTTCTTGCCATTGGAGATCTACTTGAAGCTTTTCGATAGAGCTTGGAAAACGACTTTTCGTATCGTTTCCCATAGACGGCGCCAATCTTTGATGCAAATTTCTAATGTGCCCCTCCACCGACCTATCACCTGCACAAGAGGAAAACAAAGGAGGCCCTGGCTAGAGCCAGGGACCCTCCGATGCCAAAGTCAGGGCTAGGACCGTTTGAAAAGGTTTCAGGGATAGCTTTTTGCGTACCTTTCATCTTGGAGGTTTCCTGTATTTATAGGAAAGGGAGGATCCCATCGTGCCAGGATTCTTTCCCTAATATCTTGGAGATCCGACGTCAATTCATTTTTGGACTCCAGTCGATCCCGAGATCTTTGGGATCAGGGATCCTTTTACTAGATTTTCAGCAAAGTATTTCACTTTATACTGTTTCTACCTTGCTCGGATCGGTCCGGGCCAACTCTACTGATGAGTGAGTCTCGGCCAGCTCCCAAGGGTAGTGTTATTCGCCTACTATCGGATGAGATGAGACTGATTCGTAATCAGTGTATTTTTTTAATCCAATAATCGACTCTGTAACTAACCTAAAGATAGGTCGGTTTTATGGTCGGTTGGGTGGCTTCTGAGCTTTGGGCCTTGATCGGCCTCTTTGGATGTTGCTGCCTTATTTACCAAGTCAACTTTATGCATCTCGTATATTTTGCCTTATGGTTCTGGACTTTGTAAGTCTCGGTCGAGGTTCATTTCTTACAATCCGAGCTAAGTCTCTCCTTTAGGCATTTAGTGTCCTTGACTCGGTTGGGCTTGTTGCCTCGGGATCCCGCGTAGTGTGAATAGAGTTGGTCCATTCCATAACCGAATCTTTGGACTTGTCTTATTTTTCCCCAACACACTCCATCCCTCATTTTTACTCTGGACCGGCTGAAAAATAAGTCCCATCTAAAACACAAGTGGGCCACATCACAAAAAATCGTGGGGATGGAAATGTTGTGAAATATGTTGGAAATAGACCTGCCCCGAACTGGGTATCGAGTCCAGCAAGCCTGACTGATCCGAGTTCGGGTATGGCCTGGACTAATCCGAACTGAGTAGGACCTGGTCACAGGTACTGAGTATGACACAAGTACTGAGTCCGGTCAAGTCGGCACTGAGTCGGGTTAAATGTAGCCAGTATCCACAAGTTGAAATCACAACTCAAAACCTAAGTGCACTTGTCGGAATTACAGCCCCTCCGTCAGCTATACAACATCTCAGATTTGAAACATCACATCTGAATACACGCGCGCGCACGCGCACTCACACACACATGAGTCAGGTCTCCGATTGAGACGAATCAATATTGACTTGAATTTTGGATCAAGTCGAGTTACTTAGTGATCTAAACATGACTTAGTTTGAGTTCGGATTAGATGAAATCTACTCGGTTCAAATCGACTCATCCACTCAATTCGAGTCAAATCAGGTTTGAACAAGTTAGACGAGTCGATTTGTCCCGTGCCCAACTCTAAGCCCAAGTTAAGGCCGAGCTAAGCATTGTCCAAACCCGACCTATATTATTTAACATAAGCTCAAGCCTATTTCATGTGGTGTCGTCCACTTGAGCTTTTGCTGTAGAGCAAGTCGCAAACACTATCATGGCAAAGATGGACTAGAGAAGGCCTAATTGGAGGTGGAAATGATTTGGGCCATCAAAATCTCAAATAGTCCTATCTTGCAAACTATGATGAGTTTTTCAACATATTATATATTATTTTGGGGTAAGAGAACTTACTTATGTCAACCAACCCGCTATGCGGGGTTGCCCATGCAGGATTTGTGAAATTCCATCATATCTATGGTCAAAAGTCCTATTTAATTTCATTTTTACTATAACTAGTAAGTTTTAATTGACTATAACTTTTGGCCCTTTGAGTTGTAGAAGTCGTGCCCAACATGAAAAATGGCTTAGAAAAGTTAGTAGAATAACATTATTAGGCTACATGGACACTAACCATTTTTAGCCAAAAACCATAAAGTCTAGTAGGAGTGGAGGTCATCTATAAATAATAAATTTATTATTTATAATAAATCAATGGTTTCAGGATGTTTGACTCGGAGTCTTTTAAGTCTAAAACTTTGTTCTAGTTTGAGTTCCTTATTTAAAGAGTTTTAATTTCAAATTTTTTTATCAGTCAAGTTATTTCAAATTTATTAAAAATTATTTTTATTTTTATTTCTAATGAATTCGAGAAAGCCTGAGAGGAGTCCAGATACGGAGTAGATATCCCATGAGGATGACATTGATCGACCTCATCACATCCCTCCACGTGGCAGCTTTGGATCAGCCTCATTTTGGCTCATGTTCTGAAATAGAGTGTAATTAAAACATTGATGTTAGGTACGTGGGGCTGTCTAAAGTTAGCTATCATAATCAATGTATGGTATCTGAGTGCTCTGATTTTTGGGCCAACTCACTTTCAGGGTGGTGGCCACACCGACGGCTCAGATGTCCCACGTGAGAGAAATATGTCTGCGCTGACCCATCGTCCTTGCCAAAATGGTCCAGGCACATGTAGATTCTTAATCAGGGACGCAGTTCATGGTCCACCATACATTGCAGGATGGGACCCACATAAGTACACCCAAACTATCTGAACCGTTCGCACGGTTGACCCACCCCATGGATGGATACAGATTAAGAGGGAAAAAACAATTAACAAGTCCAAAAATTTCGAGTTGAATGTTGAACGCTGACTGCTTTCATCTCAACCGCCCATTATAATGCCACCAATCCAATGGTCAGATGGTGATGGTTGATCTCGAGTGAGCAGGCAATCCATGCTCCAGTGAAAATAGGCGAACTCCACTGTTCGTTATTCCGGGCACAGTTCTAAAGATGGAAGCAGATGATAACGTGGGCATATAGCTCTAATCCAAGCCGTTGATTTAGAACGCCTTGCGTACCTCAAATGAAACTATCCAAATTGTAGCCCCACTATAGATGGGGCATAACACAAAGCTCACGTCGGCCCCACTTTGGATTTAACAAAAAATTCCAGTGGCCAAAGATCATGATCCTCTATAAATCTAATTTTGGTTCCCCGCTCCATCACTAGTCAACCCCCTATTTGGACGGCCAGGATTTCGATACATGCATGCCAAGCAAGGTGACGCAGGGATAAACGTGATGAGGTTGATCACCGTCTTCCTGAAAGATAACTACTCAAAGTCCACGGAGGAGAGTTCTCGAATCCACAAGGAAAAGAAATAGAAATAATTTTGAAATAATTGAAAGAAGTAGGGATGCATATGGGTTGATTCGGTCCGGTTCTGAGGTGAAATCAGAACTGAACCATTCACAACGGTTCTAGGATATTCGAACCGGAACCGGACCATTAGCACCCTAGAACTAAACCGGAACTAGACTGTTAAAACCGGTTCAGTTCCGGATCAATTCCACAGTTTTGGGCTTTTTATAATCCAGCCCAATTGCATGTTTTATTTTATAATCTACCCCATGTCTATTCGTGGTGTTGTGATCCATTTGATGAATGGTTTAGATATTGTATAAGGTGTGCTAAATTACATTTATAGAAACAATCAAATTGTGCATTGCAAACCATAAATCATGAGTCAAATATAGAAACAATGAAAGGGTTCCTGGTTCAGTTTTGCGGTTTGGATCTACGGTTCGGTTCTACAGATTGGTTCACGGTTCGGTTTGATTCTACATACCCAAAACCGAGAACCGAACCGATGTAATCAGTTCTTTAATTTTTGGAACTAGAACTGAAACCAGTGCACTCTAGAACCTGACCAAACCGGACCACTTGGTCAGTTCCGGTCAGGTTCCACAGTTCTACCAATTCGATGTGCACCCCTAGAAAGAAGCTTGTTGAATATTGATAAATGAAATAAATGAGTCAGCCCTTTAAATAGGGATACCAAGACTCGGAATAAGTTTAGAAATTAAACCATTACTAAAACTCCTTAAAATTTGTAACTTATTATAAATAGTAAAATTTATATTTATAGTAAGTGTCTTATGTGACTTAACCACATTATTCTCATAATTTTTCTAAAATCTTTTCAAGTTGGACACAACTCCTAAACCCTAACAGATGAAGAGTTATAATCAAACTAAAACTTACTATTTATAGTAAAAATGGAATTAAACATGGAATTTGGTCATCGATATGATAAAATCTCGCAAATTCAGCATGGATGCTAGGTTAGTTGGCTAAAGTAGCTCGTCCTACCCCAAAATCATATATGGTATGTCGAGTAATTCATTCCGGTTTGCGAGATATGCCTGTTTTAAGGTCCCGAGGGTCTTGATGATTTTTGCCTCCAATCGGGCCTTCTCTGATCCATCTTGGACATGAAAGTGTCCGCAACCCACATTACATCACAAGGGGATGTGATCTAAAGAGCCCAGTGCATAAAAAAGCTCTGTGGCCCACCATGATGTGTGTTTAACATCTACTCATCTCCATTTGGACCATTAGAATTTCAATACATGTGTGTTTGACACCTACTCATTTCCATCGTTTACACCAACTCATATTAGCAAGCAGACTCAAAAATTAGACGGATCCGTACAGGTATTGGACCATCTAATGAGTAGATTAGTTTAGTCTTTGAGATAAATGATTTTCACGAAGTCCGGATCCTCTACTTGCTAGTCTTGCTTGTTGCAATGTGATTGAGCCACGTTTCATTGAATGCATTTATTGTAGTAGTGTTGACAACATCGGTAATGATGTGGCCTAATCACATTGCAACAAGGAAGAAATTACTGTTTGTGATAAGCGGGTGATCTGGATTCATTTTTATGATAGGTCCTACTGCTTCCATGGCACAGATGTACTGTATGATACACATGTGGGTAAGAAAGTCATGGCCACATGAGGTTTGCTAATTCCATGTGTGGGCACATATGTCACGATGTGCCGTGATAGTTTATAAAGAGAAGGAGAGATGGCCGCACAAGTAATGCTTAGTCAAAATTCAATTTAACGTATATGTATGTGTTGAGCATGCCAGAATTGAATATGATTTGAATTGAACCGAACACCTTATGAGCTCAAGCGCTAAAATAAACTAACCGTAGAAGAACAATTGACTATATTTGTAATAACGATTGGATAGAATTTAAGGAACATACTTCTTTATAATATATTTCATATACTAGGGAAACAATACATACGCATGCTAAATTTTAATTGCCTGCTGAAATTCTCGATGAAAATCTTAAGGCCTCCTTCATATCACGGATCTTAAAGTAAACATTTCATTATCTTCGATTTTATCCGTATTTTAAGATACAATGCATATTTTATTTTTTCTATTTTTTATACCCTTTTTCTTCTATTTATTTTTCTGACCTGTTCAATGAAGATTGCATTGGGACAATAGATGGCACTCTCATACATGCAATTATACTTGTAGATAAGCAAGTGTCTTATAAAGGAAGAAATGCAAAAAATATTTTTTTACAATTTATTCATTTAATATGTTGTTTACCTTTGTGCTTGTTAGTTGAGAAACACGACTCATGATTCACGAATCTTATTTGAAATTATTTGACCCTGAAATAATTTTTCATATCTTCCTCAAGGTAAGTTACAAAAATCACAATATTCAATTAATATCTTAATAATAGGATGTATTTATTTATAGTGTTTTTTTTTTATTAGTATGGATTGTTTGTGTTGAAAGTACAAGAAAGTTAAGTGTTGTCGCTTCTCATTGGTCCATGTCATTATGGATGATGCCAACTCACTAAACATGCTGGTTTTCTCTCTTACGAATGGATTTGAGTACTACACAACCCAACTTTTAATGTGTGAAACTTCTCCAGGCCCCACCATGATTTATATATTAGATCCACACCATCCATCAATTTTTCCATATGATTCTAGAGCATGATGCTAAAATTAAGACATCCAAAAGCTCAAGTGGACCTTGCCATAGAAAAGCAGGAAGGATTGAAAGACTGACATTGAAACCTTATTAGGGTCTACCATGAGGTTTATTTGCCATCTAACCTCTTCATAAGGTCACTATGACCTAGATGAAAGGAAAACAAAAATATCAGCTTGATTTAAGCCTTCAGTGACCCCCAAGAAGTTTTCAAGGATATGCATCTAAATCCCAATTTTTCTTGTAGTGTGGCCCACTTGAGCCTTAGATGTGCCTCATTTTTATCTCATGCCCTAAAAGGTATGGAAAATCAATGGATAGTGTCGATCTAATACATACATCATGATGGGGCTCATGTAAGTTCCATGTGCCAATGCTTCGGTTTCTTCTCTCTCCCGCGAGCAACGGAATTTCTTGACATGTGAAATTTATGTGAGCCCCATGATGATATATTTCTTAGATCCACATTGTCCATCCATTTTTTCAAATCATTCTAAGATATGATCTTGAAAATAAGGTAGATCCAAAGCTTAAGTGGACCACACCATAAATTGTAGGAATTGACGTTACAATTGAAAACTTCTTGGGGCCAAAGAAGGCTATGATCAAGATGATATTTTTGTTTTACCTTCATCCAAGTATGGGTGACCTTATGAATAGGTTAGATGGCCAATAAGCCTCACGGTTGGCCCTAGGAAGGTTTCAAGGACAATTTGTTCAATCCCCACTGCTTTTTGTGGTGTGGGCCACTTGAGCTTTGGATGTACTTCATATTTGGGTTTATTCTCTAAAATTATTT